>NW_027436810.1:0-217828 GCF_047716275.1 Strix uralensis
CCCAGATTTTATGTTGTCCTGGAGAGCTTGCAGAGCACTGGGGAAAGGCAGGCAGAGAATTCCCTGCTAGCACCTTCTCTGTGCCTGGGAAGCACAAGTGTTCACATTGCTTGGCAGAATCGCTTTTGTGCAGAAAACAGTAACACTTGTTCAGAACGAAAGAAAGCACAGAGCCCCAGATTTTATGTTGTCCTGGAGAGCTTGCAGAGCACTGGGGAAAGGCAGGCAGAGAATTCCCTGCAAGCACCTTCTCTGTGCCTGGGAAGAACAAGTGTTCACATTGCTTCGCAGAATCGCTTTTGTGCAGAAAACAGTAACACTTGTTCAGAACGAAAGAAAGCACAGAGCCCCAGATTTTATGTTGTCCTGGAGAGCTTGCAGAGCACTGGGGAAAGGCAGGCAGAGAATTCCCTGCTAGCACCTTCTCTGTGCCTGGGAAGCACAAGTGTTCACATTGCTTCGCAGAATCGCTTTTGTGCAGAAAACAGTAACACTTGTTCAGAACGAAAGAAAGCACAGAGCCCCAGATTTTATGTTGTCCTGGAGAGCTTGCAGAGCACTGGGGAAAGGCAGGCAGAGAATTCCCTGCTAGCACCTTCTCTGTGCCTGGGAAGCAGAAGTGTTCACATTGCTTCGCAGAATCGCTTTTGTGCAGAAAACAGTAACACTTGTTCAGAACGAAAGAAAGCACAGAGCCCCAGATTTTATGTTGTTCTGGAGAGCTTGCAGAGCACTGGGGAAAGGCAGGCAGAGAATTCCCTGCTAGCACCTTCTCTGTGCCTGTTCACATTGCTTCGCAGAATCGCTTTTGTGCAGAAAACAGTAACACTTGTTCAGAACGAAAGAAAGCACAGAGCCCCAGATTTTATGTTGTCCTGGAGAGCTTGCAGAGCACTGGGGAAAGGCAGGCAGAGAATTCCCTGCTAGCACCTTCTCTGTGCCTGGGAAGCACAAGTGTTCACATTGCTTGGCAGAATCGCCTTTGTGCAGAAAACAGTAACACTTGTTCAGAACGAAAGAAAGCACAGAGCCCCAGATTTTATGTTGTCCTGGAGAGCTTGCAGAGCACTGGGGAAAGGCAGGCAGAGAATTCCCTGCTAGCACCTTCTCTGTGCCTGTTCACATTGCTTCGCAGAATCGCTTTTGTGCAGAAAACAGTAACACTTGTTCAGAACGAAAGAAAGCACAGAGCCCCAGATTTTATGTTGTCCTGGAGAGCTTGCAGAGCACTGGGGAAAGGCAGGCAGAGAATTCCCTGCTAGCACCTTCTCTGTGCCTGGGAAGCACAAGTGTTCACATTGCTTCGCAGAATCGCTTTTGTGCAGAAAACAGTAACACTTGTTCAGAACGAAAGAAAGCACAGAGCCCCAGATTTTATGTTGTCCTGGAGAGCTTGCAGAGCACTGGGGAAAGGCAGGCAGAGAATTCCCTGCTAGCACCTTCTCTGTGCCTGGGAAGCACAAGTGTTCACATTGCTTCGCAGAATCGCTTTTGTGCAGAAAACAGTAACACTTGTTCAGAACGAAAGAAAGCACAGAGCCCCAGATTTTATGTTGTCCTGGAGAGCTTGCAGAGCACTGGGGAAAGGCAGGCAGAGAATTCCCTGCTAGCACCTTCTCTGTGCCTGGGAAGCACAAGTGTTCACATTGCTTCGCAGAATCGCTTTTGTGCAGAAAACAGTAACACTTGTTCAGAACGAAAGAAAGCACAGAGCCCCAGATTTTATGTTGTCCTGGAGAGCTTGCAGAGCACTGGGGAAAGGCAGGCAGAGAATTCCCTGCTAGCACCTTCTCTGTGCCTGGGAAGCAGAAGTGTTCACATTGCTTCGCAGAATCGCTTTTGTGCAGAAAACAGTAACACTTGTTCAGAACGAAAGAAAGCACAGAGCCCCAGAATTTATGTTGTCCTGGAGAGCTTGCAGAGCACTGGGGAAAGGCAGGCAGAGAATTCCCTGCTAGCACCTTCTCTGTGCCTGGGAAGCAGAAGTGTTCACATTGCTTCGCAGAATCGTTTTTGTGCAGAAAACAGTAACACTTGTTCAGAACGAAAGAAAGCACAGAGCCCCAGATTTGCTGTTGTCCTGGAGAGCTTGCAGAGCACTGGGGAAAGGCAGGCAGAGAATTCCCTGCTAGCACCTTCTCTGTGCCTGTTCACATTGCTTCGCAGAATCGCTTTTGTGCAGAAAACAGTAACACTTGTTCAGAACGAAAGAAAGCACAGAGTCCCAGATTTTATGTTGTCCTGGAGAGCTTGCAGAGCACTGGGGAAAGGCAGGCAGAGAATTCCCTGCTAGCACCTTCTCTGTGCCTGGGAAGCACAAGTGTTCACATTGCTTCGCAGAATCGCTTTTGTGCAGAAAACAGTAACACTTGTTCAGAACGAAAGAAAGCACAGAGCCCCAGATTTTATGTTGTCCTGGAGAGCTTGCAGAGCACTGGGGAAAGGCAGGCAGAGAATTCCCTGCTAGCACCTTCTCTGTGCCTGGGAAGCACAAGTGTTCACATTGCTTCGCAGAATCGCTTTTGTGCAGAAAACAGTAACACTTGTTCAGAACGAAAGAAAGCGCAGAGCCCCAGATTTTATGTTGTCCTGGAGAGCTTGCAGAGCACTGGGGAAAGGCAGGCAGAGAATTCCCTGCTAGCACCTTCTCTCTGCCTGTTCACATTGCTTCGCAGAATCGCTTTTGTGCAGAAAACAGTAACACTTGTTCAGAACGAAAGAAAGCACAGAGCCCCAGATTTTATGTTGTCCTGGAGAGCTTGAAGAGCACTGGGGAAAGGCAGGCAGAGAATTCCCTGCTAGCACCTTCTCTGTGCCTGGGAAGCACAAGTGTTCACATTGCTTCGCAGAATCGCTTTTGTGCAGAAAACAGTAACACTTGTTCAGAACGAAAGAAAGCGCAGAGCCCCAGATTTTATGTTGTCCTGGAGAGCTTGCAGAGCACTGGGGAAAGGCAGGCAGAGAATTCCCTGCTAGCACCTTCTCTGTGCCTGGGAAGCACAAGTGTTCACATTGCTTCGCAGAATCGCTTTTGTGCAGAAAACAGTAACACTTGTTCAGAACGAAAGAAAGCACAGAGCCCCAGATTTGCTGTTGTCCTGGAGAGCTTGCAGAGCACTGGGGAAAGGCAGGCAGAGAATTCCCTGCTAGCACCTTCTCTGTGCCTGGGAAGCAGAAGTGTTCACATTGCTTCGCAGAATCGCTTTTGTGCAGAAAACAGTGACACTTGTTCAGAACGAAAGAAAGCACAGAGCCCCAGATTTTATGTTGTCCTGGAGAGCTTGCAGAGCACTGGGGAAAGGCAGGCAGAGAATTCCCTGCTAGCACCTTCTCTGTGCCTGGGAAGCAGAAGTGTTCACATTGCTTCGCAGAATCGCTTTTGTGCAGAAAACAGTAACACTTGTTCAGAACGAAAGAAAGCACAGAGCCCCAGAATTTATGTTGTCCTGGAGAGCTTGCAGAGCACTGGCGAAAGGCAGGCAGAGAATTCCCTGCTAGCACCTTCTCTGTGTCTGTTCACATTGCTTCGCAGAATCGCTTTTGTGCAGAAAACAGTAACACTTGTTCCGAACGAAAGAAAGCACAGAGCCCCAGATTTTATGTTGTCCTGGAGAGCTTGCAGAGCACTGGGGAAAGGCAGGCAGAGAATTCCCTGCTAGCACCTTCTCTGTGCCTGGGAAGCACAAGTGTTCACATTGCTTCGCAGAATCGCTTTTGTGCAGAAAACAGTGACACTTGTTCAGAACGAAAGAAAGCACAGAGCCCCAGATTTTATGTTGTCCTGGAGAGCTTGCAGAGCACTGGGGAAAGGCAGGCAGAGAATTCCCTGCTAGCACCTTCTCTGTGCCTGGGAAGCACAAGTGTTCACATTGCTTCGCAGAATCGCTTTTGTGCAGAAAACAGTAACACTTGTTCAGAACGAAAGAAAGCACAGAGCCCCAGATTTTATGTTGTCCTGGAGAGCTTGCAGAGCACTGGGGAAAGGCAGGCAGAGAATTCCCTGCTAGCACCTTCTCTGTGCCTGGGAAGCACAAGTGTTCACATTGCTTCGCAGAATCGCTTTTGTGCAGAAAACAGTAACACTTGTTCAGAACGAAAGAAAGCGCAGAGCCCCAGATTTTATGTTGTCCTGGAGAGCTTGCAGAGCACTGGGGAAAGGCAGGCAGAGAATTCCCTGCTAGCACCTTCTCTGTGCCTGGGAAGCACAAGTGTTCACATTGCTTCGCAGAATCGCTTTTGTGCAGAAAACAGTAACACTTGTTCAGAACGAAAGAAAGCACAGAGCCCCAGATTTTATGTTGTCCTGGAGAGCTTGCAGAGCACTGGGGAAAGGCAGGCAGAGAATTCCCTGCTAGCACCTTCTCTGTGCCTGGGAAGCACAAGTGTTCACATTGCTTCGCAGAATCGCTTTTGTGCAGAAAACAGTAACACTTGTTCAGAACGAAAGAAAGCACAGAGCCCCAGATTTTATGTTGTCCTGTAGAGCTTGCAGAGCACTGGGGAAAGGCAGGCAGAGAATTCCCTGCTAGCACCTTCTCTGTGCCTGTTCACATTGCTTCGCAGAATCGCTTTTGTGCAGAAAACAGTAACACTTGTTCAGAACGAAAGAAAGCACAGAGCCCCAGATTTTATGTTGTCCTGGAGAGCTTGCAGAGCACTGGGGAAAGGCAGGCAGAGAATTCCCTGCTAGCACCTTCTCTGTGCCTGGGAAGCACAAGTGTTCACATTGCTTCGCAGAATCGCTTTTGTGCAGAAAACAGTAACACTTGTTCAGAACGAAAGAAAGCACAGAGCCCCAGATTTTATGTTGTCCTGGAGAGCTTGCAGAGCACTGGGGAAAGGCAGGCAGAGAATTCCCTGCTAGCACCTTCTCTGTGCCTGTTCACATTGTTTCGCAGAATCGCTTTTGTGCAGAAAACAGTAACACTTGTTCAGAACGAAAGAAAGCACAGAGCCCCAGATTTTATGTTGTCCTGGAGAGCTTGCAGAGCACTGGGGAAAGGCAGGCAGAGAATTCCCTGCTAGCACTTTCTCTGTGCCTGGGAAGCAGAAGTGTTCACATTGCTTCGCAGAATCGCTTTTGTGCAGAAAACAGTAACACTTGTTCAGAACGAAAGAAAGCACAGAGCCCCAGATTTTATGTTGTCCTGGAGAGCTTGCAGAGCACTGGGGAAAGGCAGGCAGAGAATTCCCTGCTAGCACCTTCTCTGTGCCTGGGAAGCACAAGTGTTCACATTGCTTCGCAGAATCGCTTTTGTGCAGAAAACAGTAACACTTGTTCAGAACGAAAGAAAGCACAGAGCCCCAGATTTTATGTTGTCCTGGAGAGCTTGCAGAGCACTGGGGAAAGGCAGGCAGAGAATTCCCTGCTAGCACCTTCTCTGTGCCTGGGAAGCACAAGTGTTCACATTGCTTCGCAGAATCGCTTTTGTGCAGAAAACAGTAACACTTGTTCAGAACGAAAGAAAGCACAGAGCCCCAGATTTTATGTTGTCCTGGAGAGCTTGCAGAGCACTGGGGAAAGGCAGGCAGAGAATTCCCTGCTAGCACCTTCTCTGTGCCTGGGAAGCACAAGTGTTCACATTGCTTCGCAGAATCGCTTTTGTGCAGAAAACAGTAACACTTGTTCAGAACGAAAGAAAGCACAGAGCCCCAGATTTTATGTTGTCCTGGAGAGCTTGCAGAGCACTGGGGAAAGGCAGGCAGAGAATTCCCTGCTAGCACCTTCTCTGTGCCTGGGAAGCAGAAGTGTTCACATTGCTTCGCAGAATCGCTTTTGTGCAGAAAACAGTAACACTTGTTCAGAACGAAAGAAAGCACAGAGCCCCAGATTTTATGTTGTCCTGGAGAGCTTGCAGAGCACTGGGGAAAGGCAGGCAGAGAATTCCCTGCTAGCACCTTCTCTGTGCCTGGGAAGCAGAAGTGTTCACATTGCTTCGCAGAATCGCTTTTGTGCAGAAAACAGTAACACTTGTTCAGAACGAAAGAAAGCACAGAGCCCCAGATTTGCTGTTGTCCTGGAGAGCTTGCAGAGCACTGGGGAAAGGCAGGCAGAGAATTCCCTGCTAGCACCTTCTCTGTGCCTGGGAAGCAGAAGTGTTCACATTGCTTCGCAGAATCGCTTTTGTGCAGAAAACAGTGACACTTGTTCAGAACGAAAGAAAGCACAGAGCCCCAGATTTTATGTTGTCCTGGAGAGCTTGCAGAGCACTGGGGAAAGGCAGGCAGAGAATTCCCTGCTAGCACCTTCTCTGTGCCTGGGAAGCACAAGTGTTCACATTGCTTCGCAGAATCGCTTTTGTGCAGAAAACAGTAACACTTGTTCAGAACGAAAGAAAGCACAGAGCCCCAGATTTTATGTTGTCCTGGAGAGCTTGCAGAGCACTGGGGAAAGGCAGGCAGAGAATTCCCTGCAAGCACCTTCTCTGTGCCTGGGAAGAACAAGTGTTCACATTGCTTCGCAGAATCGCTTTTGTGCAGAAAACAGTAACACTTGTTCAGAACGAAAGAAAGCACAGAGCCCCAGATTTTATGTTGTCCTGGAGAGCTTGCAGAGCACTGGCGAAAGGCAGGCAGAGAATTCCCTGCTAGCACCTTCTCTGTGCCTGGGAAGCACAAGTGTTCACATTGCTTCGCAGAATCGCTTTTGTGCAGAAAACAGTAACACTTGTTCAGAACGAAAGAAAGCACAGAGCCCAGATTTTATGTTGTCCTGGAGAGCTTGCAGAGCACTGGGGAAAGGCAGGCAGAGAATTCCCTGCTAGCACCTTCTCTGTGCCTGGGAAGCAGAAGTGTTCACATTGCTTCGCAGAATCGCTTTTGTGCAGAAAACAGTAACACTTGTTCAGAACGAAAGAAAGCACAGAGCCCCAGATTTTATGTTGTCCTGGAGAGCTTGCAGAGCACTGGGGAAAGGCAGGCAGAGAATTCCCTGCTAGCACCTTCTCTGTGCCTGGGAAGCACAAGTGTTCACATTGCTTCGCAGAATCGCTTTTGTGCAGAAAACAGTAACACTTGTTCAGAACGAAAGAAAGCACAGAGCCCCAGATTTTATGTTGTCCTGGAGAGCTTGCAGAGCACTGGGGAAAGGCAGGCAGAGAATTCCCTGCTAGCACCTTCTCTGTGCCTGGGAAGCAGAAGTGTTCACATTGCTTCGCAGAATCGCTTTTGTGCAGAAAACAGTAACACTTGTTCAGAACGAAAGAAAGCACAGAGCCCCAGATTTTATGTTGTCCTGGAGAGCTTGCAGAGCACTGGGGAAAGGCAGGCAGAGAATTCCCTGCTAGCACCTTCTCTGTGCCTGGGAAGCACAAGTGTTCACATTGCTTCGCAGAATCGCTTTTGTGCAGAAAACAGTGACACTTGTTCAGAACGAAAGAAAGCACAGAGCCCCAGATTTTATGTTGTCCTGGAGAGCTTGCAGAGCACTGGGGAAAGGCAGGCAGAGAATTCCCTGCTAGCACCTTCTCTGTGCCTGGGAAGCAGAAGTGTTCACATTGCTTCGCAGAATCGCTTTTGTGCAGAAAACAGTAACACTTGTTCAGAACGAAAGAAAGCACAGAGCCCCAGATTTTATGTTGTCCTGGAGAGCTTGCAGAGCACTGGGGAAAGGCAGGCAGAGAATTCCCTGCTAGCACCTTCTCTGTGTCTGTTCACATTGCTTCGCAGAATCGCTTTTGTGCAGAAAACAGTAACACTTGTTCAGAACGAAAGAAAGCACAGAGCCCCAGATTTTATGTTGTCCTGGAGAGCTTGCAGAGCACTGGGGAAAGGCAGGCAGAGAATTCCCTGCTAGCACTTTCTCTGTGCCTGGGAAGCAGAAGTGTTCACATTGCTTCGCAAGAATCGCTTTTGTGCAGAAAACAGTAACACTTGTTCAGAACGAAAGAAAGCACAGAGCCCCAGATTTTATGTTGTCCTGGAGAGCTTGCAGAGCACTGGGGAAAGGCAGGCAGAGAATTCCCTGCTAGCACCTTCTCTGTGCCTGTTCACATTGCTTCGCAGAATCGCTTTTGTGCAGAAAACAGTAACACTTGTTCAGAACGAAAGAAAGCACAGAGCCCCAGATTTTATGTTGTCCTGGAGAGCTTGCAGAGCACTGGGGAAAGGCAGGCAGAGAATTCCCTGCTAGCACCTTCTCTGTGCCTGGGAAGCACAAGTGTTCACATTGCTTCGCAGAATCGCTTTTGTGCAGAAAACAGTAACACTTGTTCAGAACGAAAGAAAGCACAGAGCCCCAGATTTTATGTTGTCCTGGAGAGCTTGCAGAGCACTGGGGAAAGGCAGGCAGAGAATTCCCTGCTAGCACCTTCTCTGTGCCTGGGAAGCACAAGTGTTCACATTGCTTCGCAGAATCGCTTTTGTGCAGAAAACAGTAACACTTGTTCAGAACGAAAGAAAGCACAGAGCCCCAGATTTTATGTTGTCCTGGAGAGCTTGCAGAGCACTGGGGAAAGGCAGGCAGAGAATTCCCTGCTAGCACCTTCTCTGTGCCTGGGAAGCACAAGTGTTCACATTGCTTCGCAGAATCGCTTTTGTGCAGAAAACAGTAACACTTGTTCAGAACGAAAGAAAGCACAGAGCCCCAGATTTTATGTTGTCCTGGAGAGCTTGCAGAGCACTGGCGAAAGGCAGGCAGAGAATTCCCTGCTAGCACCTTCTCTGTGCCTGGGAAGCACAAGTGTTCACATTGCTTCGCAGAATCGCTTTTGTGCAGAAAACAGTAACACTTGTTCAGAACGAAAGAAAGCACAGAGCCCCAGATTTTATGTTGTCCTGGAGAGCTTGCAGAGCACTGGGGAAAGGCAGGCAGAGAATTCCCTGCTAGCACCTTCTCTGTGCCTGGGAAGCAGAAGTGTTCACATTGCTTCGCAGAATCGCTTTTGTGCAGAAAACAGTAACACTTGTTCAGAACGAAAGAAAGCACAGAGCCCCAGATTTTATGTTGTCCTGGAGAGCTTGCAGAGCACTGGGGAAAGGCAGGCAGAGAATTCCCTGCTAGCACCTTCTCTGTGCCTGGGAAGCAGAAGTGTTCACATTGCTTCGCAGAATCGCTTTTGTGCAGAAAACAGTAACACTTGTTCAGAACGAAAGAAAGCACAGAGCCCCAGATTTGCTGTTGTCCTGGAGAGCTTGCAGAGCACTGGGGAAAGGCAGGCAGAGAATTCCCTGCTAGCACCTTCTCTGTGCCTGGGAAGCACAAGTGTTCACATTGCTTCGCAGAATCGCTTTTGTGCAGAAAACAGTAACACTTGTTCAGAACGAAAGAAAGCACAGAGCCCCAGATTTTATGTTGTCCTGGAGAGCTTGCAGAGCACTGGGGAAAGGCAGGCAGAGAATTCCCTGCTAGCACCTTCTCTGTGTCTGTTCACATTGCTTCGCAGAATCGCTTTTGTGCAGAAAACAGTAACACTTGTTCAGAACGAAAGAAAGCACAGAGCCCCAGATTTTATGTTGTCCTGGAGAGCTTGCAGAGCACTGGGGAAAGGCAGGCAGAGAATTCCCTGCTAGCACTTTCTCTGTGCCTGGGAAGCAGAAGTGTTCACATTGCTTCGCAGAATCGCTTTTGTGCAGAAAACAGTAACACTTGTTCAGAACGAAAGAAAGCACAGAGCCCCAGATTTTATGTTGTCCTGGAGAGCTTGCAGAGCACTGGGGAAAGGCAGGCAGAGAATTCCCTGCTAGCACCTTCTCTGTGCCTGTTCACATTGCTTCGCAGAATCGCTTTTGTGCAGAAAACAGTAACACTTGTTCAGAACGAAAGAAAGCACAGAGCCCCAGATTTTATGTTGTCCTGGAGAGCTTGCAGAGCACTGGGGAAAGGCAGGCAGAGAATTCCCTGCTAGCACCTTCTCTGTGCCTGGGAAGCACAAGTGTTCACATTGCTTCGCAGAATCGCTTTTGTGCAGAAAACAGTAACACTTGTTCAGAACGAAAGAAAGCACAGAGCCCCAGATTTTATGTTGTCCTGGAGAGCTTGCAGAGCACTGGGGAAAGGCAGGCAGAGAATTCCCTGCTAGCACCTTCTCTGTGCCTGGGAAGCACAAGTGTTCACATTGCTTCGCAGAATCGCTTTTGTGCAGAAAACAGTAACACTTGTTCAGAACGAAAGAAAGCACAGAGCCCCAGATTTTATGTTGTCCTGGAGAGCTTGCAGAGCACTGGGGAAAGGCAGGCAGAGAATTCCCTGCTAGCACCTTCTCTGTGCCTGTTCACATTGCTTCGCAGAATCGCTTTTGTGCAGAAAACAGTAACACTTGTTCAGAACGAAAGAAAGCACAGAGCCCCAGATTTTATGTTGTCCTGGAGAGCTTGCAGAGCACTGGGGAAAGGCAGGCAGAGAATTCCCTGCTAGCACCTTCTCTGTGCCTGGGAAGCACAAGTGTTCACATTGCTTCGCAGAATCGCTTTTGTGCAGAAAACAGTAACACTTGTTCAGAACGAAAGAAAGCACAGAGCCCCAGATTTGCTGTTGTCCTGGAGAGCTTGCAGAGCACTGGGGAAAGGCAGGCAGAGAATTCCCTGCTAGCACCTTCTCTGTGCCTGGGAAGCACAAGTGTTCACATTGCTTCGCAGAATCGCTTTTGTGCAGAAAACAGTAACACTTGTTCAGAACGAAAGAAAGCACAGAGCCCCAGATTTTATGTTGTCCTGGAGAGCTTGCAGAGCACTGGGGAAAGGCAGGCAGAGAATTCCCTGCTAGCACCTTCTCTGTGCCTGTTCACATTGCTTCGCAGAATCGCTTTTGTGCAGAAAACAGTAACACTTGTTCAGAACGAAAGAAAGCACAGAGCCCCAGATTTTATGTTGTCCTGGAGAGCTTGCAGAGCACTGGGGAAAGGCAGGCAGAGAATTCCCTGCTAGCACCTTCTCTGTGCCTGGGAAGCACAAGTGTTCACATTGCTTCGCAGAATCGCTTTTGTGCAGAAAACAGTAACACTTGTTCAGAACGAAAGAAAGCACAGAGCCCCAGATTTGCTGTTGTCCTGGAGAGCTTGCAGAGCACTGGGGAAAGGCAGGCAGAGAATTCCCTGCTAGCACCTTCTCTGTGTCTGTTCACATTGTTTCGCAGAATCGCTTTTGTGCAGAAAACAGTAACACTTGTTCAGAACGAAAGAAAGCACAGAGCCCCAGATTTTATGTTGTCCTGGAGAGCTTGCAGAGCACTGGGGAAAGGCAGGCAGAGAATTCCCTGCTAGCACTTTCTCTGTGCCTGGGAAGCAGAAGTGTTCACATTGCTTCGCAGAATCGCTTTTGTGCAGAAAACAGTAACACTTGTTCAGAACGAAAGAAAGCACAGAGCCCCAGATTTTATGTTGTCCTGGAGAGCTTGCAGAGCACTGGGGAAAGGCAGGCAGAGAATTCCCTGCTAGCACCTTCTCTGTGCCTGTTCACATTGCTTCGCAGAATCGCTTTTGTGCAGAAAACAGTAACACTTGTTCAGAACGAAAGAAAGCACAGAGCCCCAGATTTGCTGTTGTCCTGGAGAGCTTGCAGAGCACTGGGGAAAGGCAGGCAGAGAATTCCCTGCTAGAACCTTCTCTGTGCCTGGGAAGCAGAAGTGTTCACATTGCTTCGCAGAATCGCTTTTGTGCAGAAAACAGTGACACTTGTTCAGAACGAAAGAAAGCACAGAGCCCCAGATTTTATGTTGTCCTGGAGAGCTTGCAGAGCACTGGGGAAAGGCAGGCAGAGAATTCCCTGCTAGCACCTTCTCTGTGCCTGGGAAGCACAAGTGTTCACATTGCTTGGCAGAATCGCTTTTGTGCAGAAAACAGTAACACTTGTTCAGAACGAAAGAAAGCACAGAGCCCCAGATTTTATGTTGTCCTGGAGAGCTTGCAGAGCACTGGGGAAAGGCAGGCAGAGAATTCCCTGCTAGCACCTTCTCTGTGCCTGGGAAGAACAAGTGTTCACATTGCTTCGCAGAATCGCTTTTGTGCAGAAAACAGTAACACTTGTTCAGAACGAAAGAAAGCACAGAGCCCCAGATTTTATGTTGTCCTGGAGAGCTTGCAGAGCACTGGGGAAAGGCAGGCAGAGAATTCCCTGCTAGCACCTTCTCTGTGCCTGGGAAGCACAAGTGTTCACATTGCTTCGCAGAATCGCTTTTGTGCAGAAAACAGTAACACTTGTTCAGAACGAAAGAAAGCACAGAGCCCCAGATTTTATGTTGTCCTGGAGAGCTTGCAGAGCACTGGGGAAAGGCAGGCAGAGAATTCCCTGCTAGCACCTTCTCTGTGCCTGGGAAGCAGAAGTGTTCACATTGCTTCGCAGAATCGCTTTTGTGCAGAAAACAGTAACACTTGTTCAGAACGAAAGAAAGCACAGAGCCCCAGATTTTATGTTGTCCTGGAGAGCTTGCAGAGCACTGGGGAAAGGCAGGCAGAGAATTCCCTGCTAGCACCTTCTCTGTGCCTGGGAAGCACAAGTGTTCACATTGCTTCGCAGAATCGCTTTTGTGCAGAAAACAGTAACACTTGTTCAGAACGAAAGAAAGCACAGAGCCCCAGATTTGCTGTTGTCCTGGAGAGCTTGCAGAGCACTGGGGAAAGGCAGGCAGAGAATTCCCTGCTAGCACCTTCTCTGTGCCTGGGAAGCAGAAGTGTTCACATTGCTTCGCAGAATCGCTTTTGTGCAGAAAACAGTAACACTTGTTCAGAACGAAAGAAAGCACAGAGCCCCAGATTTTATGTTGTCCTGGAGAGCTTGCAGAGCACTGGGGAAAGGCAGGCAGAGAATTCCCTGCTAGCACCTTCTCTGTGCCTGGGAAGCAGAAGTGTTCACATTGCTTCGCAGAATCGCTTTTGTGCAGAAAACAGTGACACTTGTTCAGAACGAAAGAAAGCACAGAGCCCCAGATTTTATGTTGTCCTGGAGAGCTTGCAGAGCACTGGGGAAAGGCAGGCAGAGAATTCCCTGCTAGCACCTTCTCTGTGCCTGGGAAGCAGAAGTGTTCACATTGCTTCGCAGAATCGCTTTTGTGCAGAAAACAGTAACACTTGTTCAGAACGAAAGAAAGCACAGAGCCCCAGATTTGCTGTTGTCCTGGAGAGCTTGCAGAGCACTGGGGAAAGGCAGGCAGAGAATTCCCTGCTAGCACCTTCTCTGTGTCTGTTCACATTGCTTCGCAGAATCGCTTTTGTGCAGAAAACAGTGACACTTGTTCAGAACGAAAGAAAGCACAGAGCCCCAGATTTTATGTTGTCCTGGAGAGCTTGCAGAGCACTGGGGAAAGGCAGGCAGAGAATTCCCTGCTAGCACCTTCTCTGTGCCTGGGAAGCACAAGTGTTCACATTGCTTGGCAGAATCGCTTTTGTGCAGAAAACAGTAACACTTGTTCAGAACGAAAGAAAGCACAGAGCCCCAGATTTTATGTTGTCCTGGAGAGCTTGCAGAGCACTGGGGAAAGGCAGGCAGAGAATTCCCTGCTAGCACCTTCTCTGTGCCTGGGAAGAACAAGTGTTCACATTGCTTCGCAGAATCGCTTTTGTGCAGAAAACAGTAACACTTGTTCAGAACGAAAGAAAGCACAGAGCCCCAGATTTTATGTTGTCCTGGAGAGCTTGCAGAGCACTGGGGAAAGGCAGGCAGAGAATTCCCTGCTAGCACCTTCTCTGTGCCTGGGAAGCACAAGTGTTCACATTGCTTGGCAGAATCGCTTTTGTGCAGAAAACAGTAACACTTGTTCAGAACGAAAGAAAGCACAGAGCCCCAGATTTTATGTTGTCCTGGAGAGCTTGCAGAGCACTGGGGAAAGGCAGGCAGAGAATTCCCTGCTAGCACCTTCTCTGTGCCTGGGAAGCAGAAGTGTTCACATTGCTTCGCAGAATCGCTTTTGTGCAGAAAACAGTAACACTTGTTCAGAACGAAAGAAAGCACAGAGCCCCAGATTTTATGTTGTCCTGGAGAGCTTGCAGAGCACTGGGGAAAGGCAGGCAGAGAATTCCCTGCTAGCACCTTCTCTGTGCCTGGGAAGCAGAAGTGTTCACATTGCTTCGCAGAATCGCTTTTGTGCAGAAAACAGTAACACTTGTTCAGAACGAAAGAAAGCACAGAGCCCCAGATTTGCTGTTGTCCTGGAGAGCTTGCAGAGCACTGGGGAAAGGCAGGCAGAGAATTCCCTGCTAGCACCTTCTCTGTGCCTGGGAAGCAGAAGTGTTCACATTGCTTCGCAGAATCGCTTTTGTGCAGAAAACAGTAACACTTGTTCAGAACGAAAGAAAGCACAGAGCCCCAGATTTTATGTTGTCCTGGAGAGCTTGCAGAGCACTGGGGAAAGGCAGGCAGAGAATTCCCTGCTAGCACCTTCTCTGTGCCTGGGAAGCAGAAGTGTTCACATTGCTTCGCAGAATCGCTTTTGTGCAGAAAACAGTGACACTTGTTCAGAACGAAAGAAAGCACAGAGCCCCAGATTTTATGTTGTCCTGGAGAGCTTGCAGAGCACTGGGGAAAGGCAGGCAGAGAATTCCCTGCTAGCACCTTCTCTGTGCCTGGGAAGCACAAGTGTTCACATTGCTTCGCAGAATCGCTTTTGTGCAGAAAACAGTAACACTTGTTCAGAACGAAAGAAAGCACAGAGCCCCAGATTTGCTGTTGTCCTGGAGAGCTTGCAGAGCACTGGGGAAAGGCAGGCAGAGAATTCCCTGCTAGCACCTTCTCTGTGTCTGTTCACATTGCTTCGCAGAATCGCTTTTGTGCAGAAAACAGTAACACTTGTTCAGAACGAAAGAAAGCACAGAGCCCCAGATTTTATGTTGTCCTGGAGAGCTTGCAGAGCACTGGGGAAAGGCAGGCAGAGAATTCCCTGCTAGCACTTTCTCTGTGCCTGGGAAGCAGAAGTGTTCACATTGCTTCGCAGAATCGCTTTTGTGCAGAAAACAGTAACACTTGTTCAGAACGAAAGAAAGCACAGAGCCCCAGATTTTATGTTGTCCTGGAGAGCTTGCAGAGCACTGGGGAAAGGCAGGCAGAGAATTCCCTGCTAGCACCTTCTCTGTGCCTGGGAAGCACAAGTGTTCACATTGCTTCGCAGAATCGCTTTTGTGCAGAAAACAGTAACACTTGTTCAGAACGAAAGAAAGCACAGAGCCCCAGATTTTATGTTGTCCTGGAGAGCTTGCAGAGCACTGGGGAAAGGCAGGCAGAGAATTCCCTGCTAGCACCTTCTCTGTGCCTGTTCACATTGCTTCGCAGAATCGCTTTTGTGCAGAAAACAGTAACACTTGTTCAGAACGAAAGAAAGCACAGAGCCCCAGATTTTATGTTGTCCTGGAGAGCTTGCAGAGCACTGGGGAAAGGCAGGCAGAGAATTCCCTGCTAGCACCTTCTCTGTGCCTGGGAAGCACAAGTGTTCACATTGCTTCGCAGAATCGCTTTTGTGCAGAAAACAGTAACACTTGTTCAGAACGAAAGAAAGCACAGAGCCCCAGATTTGCTGTTGTCCTGGAGAGCTTGCAGAGCACTGGGGAAAGGCAGGCAGAGAATTCCCTGCTAGCACCTTCTCTGTGCCTGTTCACATTGTTTCGCAGAATCGCTTTTGTGCAGAAAACAGTAACACTTGTTCAGAACGAAAGAAAGCACAGAGCCCCAGATTTTATGTTGTCCTGGAGAGCTTGCAGAGCACTGGGGAAAGGCAGGCAGAGAATTCCCTGCTAGCACTTTCTCTGTGCCTGGGAAGCAGAAGTGTTCACATTGCTTCGCAGAATCGCTTTTGTGCAGAAAACAGTAACACTTGTTCAGAACGAAAGAAAGCACAGAGCCCCAGATTTTATGTTGTCCTGGAGAGCTTGCAGAGCACTGGGGAAAGGCAGGCAGAGAATTCCCTGCTAGCACCTTCTCTGTGCCTGTTCACATTGCTTCGCAGAATCGCTTTTGTGCAGAAAACAGTAACACTTGTTCAGAACGAAAGAAAGCACAGAGCCCCAGATTTTATGTTGTCCTGGAGAGCTTGCAGAGCACTGGGGAAAGGCAGGCAGAGAATTCCCTGCTAGCACCTTCTCTGTGCCTGGGAAGAACAAGTGTTCACATTGCTTCGCAGAATCGCTTTTGTGCAGAAAACAGTAACACTTGTTCAGAACGAAAGAAAGCACAGAGCCCCAGATTTTATGTTGTCCTGGAGAGCTTGCAGAGCACTGGGGAAAGGCAGGCAGAGAGTTCCCTGCTAGTACCTTCTCTGTGCCTGGGAAGCACAAGTGTTCACATTGCTTCGCAGAATCGCTTTTGTGCAGAAAACAGTAACACTTGTTCAGAACGAAAGAAAGCACAGAGCCCCAGATTTTATGTTGTCCTGGAGAGCTTGCAGAGCACTGGGGAAAGGCAGGCAGAGAATTCCCTGCTAGCACCTTCTCTGTGCCTGGGAAGCACAAGTGTTCACATTGCTTCGCAGAATCGCTTTTGTGCAGAAAACAGTAACACTTGTTCAGAACGAAAGAAAGCACAGAGCCCCAGATTTTATGTTGTCCTGGAGAGCTTGCAGAGCACTGGGGAAAGGCAGGCAGAGAATTCCCTGCTAGCACCTTCTCTGTGCCTGGGAAGCACAAGTGTTCACATTGCTTCGCAGAATCGCTTTTGTGCAGAAAACAGTAACACTTGTTCAGAACGAAAGAAAGCACAGAGCCCCAGATTTTATGTTGTCCTGGAGAGCTTGCAGAGCACTGGGGAAAGGCAGGCAGAGAATTCCCTGCTAGCACCTTCTCTGTGCCTGGGAAGCACAAGTGTTCACATTGCTTCGCAGAATCGCTTTTGTGCAGAAAACAGTAACACTTGTTCAGAACGAAAGAAAGCACAGAGCCCCAGATTTGCTGTTGTCCTGGAGAGCTTGCAGAGCACTGGGGAAAGGCAGGCAGAGAATTCCCTGCTAGCACCTTCTCTGTGCCTGTTCACATTGTTTCGCAGAATCGCTTTTGTGCAGAAAACAGTAACACTTGTTCAGAACGAAAGAAAGCACAGAGCCCCAGATTTTATGTTGTCCTGGAGAGCTTGCAGAGCACTGGGGAAAGGCAGGCAGAGAATTCCCTGCTAGCACTTTCTCTGTGCCTGGGAAGCAGAAGTGTTCACATTGCTTCGCAGAATCGCTTTTGTGCAGAAAACAGTAACACTTGTTCAGAACGAAAGAAAGCACAGAGCCCCAGATTTTATGTTGTCCTGGAGAGCTTGCAGAGCACTGGGGAAAGGCAGGCAGAGAATTCCCTGCTAGCACCTTCTCTGTGCCTGTTCACATTGCTTCGCAGAATCGCTTTTGTGCAGAAAACAGTAACACTTGTTCAGAACGAAAGAAAGCACAGAGCCCCAGATTTTATGTTGTCCTGGAGAGCTTGCAGAGCACTGGGGAAAGGCAGGCAGAGAATTCCCTGCTAGCACCTTCTCTGTGCCTGTTCACATTGCTTCGCAGAATCGCTTTTGTGCAGAAAACAGTAACACTTGTTCAGAACGAAAGAAAGCACAGAGCCCCAGATTTTATGTTGTCCTGGAGAGCTTGCAGAGCACTGGGGAAAGGCAGGCAGAGAATTCCCTGCTAGCACCTTCTCTGTGCCTGGGAAGCAGAAGTGTTCACATTGCTTCGCAGAATCGCTTTTGTGCAGAAAACAGTAACACTTGTTCAGAACGAAAGAAAGCACAGAGCCCCAGATTTTATGTTGTCCTGGAGAGCTTGCAGAGCACTGGGGAAAGGCAGGCAGAGAATTCCCTGCTAGCACCTTCTCTGTGCCTGGGAAGCACAAGTGTTCACATTGCTTCGCAGAATCGCTTTTGTGCAGAAAACAGTAACACTTGTTCCGAACGAAAGAAAGCACAGAGCCCCAGATTTTATGTTGTCCTGGAGAGCTTGCAGAGCACTGGGGAAAGGCAGGCAGAGAATTCCCTGCTAGCACCTTCTCTGTGCCTGGGAAGCACAAGTGTTCACATTGCTTCGCAGAATCGCTTTTGTGCAGAAAACAGTAACACTTGTTCAGAACGAAAGAAAGCACAGAGCCCCAGATTTTATGTTCTCCTGGAGAGCTTGCAGAGCACTGGGGAAAGGCAGGCAGAGAATTCCCTGCTAGCACTTTCTCTGTGCCTGGGAAGCACAAGTGTTCACATTGCTTCGCAGAATCGCTTTTGTGCAGAAAACAGTAACACTTGTTCAGAACGAAAGAAAGCACAGAGCCCCAGATTTGCTGTTGTCCTGGAGAGCTTGCAGAGCACTGGGGAAAGGCAGGCAGAGAATTCCCTGCTAGCACCTTCTCTGTGCCTGTTCACATTGCTTCGCAGAATCGCTTTTGTGCAGAAAACAGTAACACTTGTTCAGAACGAAAGAAAGCACAGCGCCCCAGATTTTATGTTGTCCTGGAGAGCTTGCAGAGCACTGGGGAAAGGCAGGCAGAGAATTCCCTGCTAGCACCTTCTCTGTGCCTGGGAAGCACAAGTGTTCACATTGCTTCGCAGAATCGCTTTTGTGCAGAAAACAGTAACACTTGTTCAGAACGAAAGAAAGCACAGAGCCCCAGATTTTATGTTGTCCTGGAGAGCTTGCAGAGCACTGGGGAAAGGCAGGCAGAGAATTCCCTGCTAGCACCTTCTCTGTGCCTGGGAAGCACAAGTGTTCACATTGCTTCGCAGAATCGCTTTTGTGCAGAAAACAGTAACACTTGTTCAGAACGAAAGAAAGCACAGAGCCCCAGATTTGCTGTTGTCCTGGAGAGCTTGCAGAGCACTGGGGAAAGGCAGGCAGAGAATTCCCTGCTAGCACCTTCTCTGTGCCTGTTCACATTGTTTCGCAGAATCGCTTTTGTGCAGAAAACAGTAACACTTGTTCAGAACGAAAGAAAGCACAGAGCCCCAGATTTTATGTTGTCCTGGAGAGCTTGCAGAGCACTGGGGAAAGGCAGGCAGAGAATTCCCTGCTAGCACTTTCTCTGTGCCTGGGAAGCAGAAGTGTTCACATTGCTTCGCAGAATCGCTTTTGTGCAGAAAACAGTAACACTTGTTCAGAACGAAAGAAAGCACAGAGCCCCAGATTTTATGTTGTCCTGGAGAGCTTGCAGAGCACTGGGGAAAGGCAGGCAGAGAATTCCCTGCTAGCACCTTCTCTGTGCCTGTTCACATTGCTTGGCAGAATCGCTTTTGTGCAGAAAACAGTAACACTTGTTCAGAACGAAAGAAAGCACAGAGCCCCAGATTTTATGTTGTCCTGGAGAGCTTGCAGAGCACTGGGGAAAGGCAGGCAGAGAATTCCCTGCTAGCACCTTCTCTGTGCCTGTTCACATTGCTTCGCAGAATCGCTTTTGTGCAGAAAACAGTAACACTTGTTCAGAACGAAAGAAAGCACAGAGCCCCAGATTTGCTGTTGTCCTGGAGAGCTTGCAGAGCACTGGGGAAAGGCAGGCAGAGAATTCCCTGCTAGCACCTTCTCTGTGCCTGGGAAGCACAAGTGTTCACATTGCTTCGCAGAATCGCTTTTGTGCAGAAAACAGTAACACTTGTTCAGAACGAAAGAAAGCACAGAGCCCCAGATTTTATGTTGTCCTGGAGAGCTTGCAGAGCACTGTGGAAAGGCAGGCAGAGAATTCCCTGCTAGCACCTTCTCTGTGCCTGGGAAGCACAAGTGTTCACATTGCTTCGCAGAATCGCTTTTGTGCAGAAAACAGTAACACTTGTTCAGAACAAAAGAAAGCACAGAGCCCCAGATTTTATGTTGTCCTGGAGAGCTTGCAGAGCACTGGGGAAAGGCAGGCAGAGAATTCCCTGCTAGCACCTTCTCTGTGCCTGGGAAGCACAAGTGTTCACATTGCTTGGCAGAATCGCTTTTGTGCAGAAAACAGTAACACTTGTTCAGAACGAAAGAAAGCACAGAGCCCCAGATTTTATGTTGTCCTGGAGAGCTTGCAGAGCACTGGGGAAAGGCAGGCAGAGAATTCCCTGCTAGCACCTTCTCTGTGCCTGGGAAGCACAAGTGTTCACATTGCTTCGCAGAATCGCTTTTGTGCAGAAAACAGTAACACTTGTTCAGAACGAAAGAAAGCACAGAGCCCCAGATTTTATGTTGTCCTGGAGAGCTTGCAGAGCACTGGGGAAAGGCAGGCAGAGAATTCCCTGCTAGCACCTTCTCTGTGCCTGGGAAGCAGAAGTGTTCACATTGCTTCGCAGAATCGCTTTTGTGCAGAAAACAGTAACACTTGTTCAGAACGAAAGAAAGCACAGAGCCCCAGATTTTATGTTGTTCTGGAGAGCTTGCAGAGCACTGGGGAAAGGCAGGCAGAGAATTCCCTGCTAGCACCTTCTCTGTGCCTGTTCACATTGCTTCGCAGAATCGCTTTTGTGCAGAAAACAGTAACACTTGTTCAGAACGAAAGAAAGCACAGAGCCCCAGATTTTATGTTGTCCTGGAGAGCTTGCAGAGCACTGGGGAAAGGCAGGCAGAGAATTCCCTGCTAGCACCTTCTCTGTGCCTGGGAAGCACAAGTGTTCACATTGCTTCGCAGAATCGCTTTTGTGCAGAAAACAGTAACACTTGTTCAGAACGAAAGAAAGCACAGAGCCCCAGATTTTATGTTGTCCTGGAGAGCTTGCAGAGCACTGGGGAAAGGCAGGCAGAGAATTCCCTGCTAGCACCTTCTCTGTGCCTGTTCACATTGCTTGGCAGAATCGCTTTTGTGCAGAAAACAGTAACACTTGTTCCGAACGAAAGAAAGCACAGAGCCCCAGATTTTATGTTGTCCTGGAGAGCTTGCAGAGCACTGGGGAAAGGCAGGCAGAGAATTCCCTGCTAGCACCTTCTCTGTGCCTGGGAAGCACAAGTGTTCACATTGCTTCGCAGAATCGCTTTTGTGCAGAAAACAGTAACACTTGTTCAGAACGAAAGAAAGCACAGAGCCCCAGATTTTATGTTGTCCTGGAGAGCTTGCAGAGCACTGGGGAAAGGCAGGCAGAGAATTCCCTGCTAGCACCTTCTCTGTGCCTGGGAAGCACAAGTGTTCACATTGCTTCGCAGAATCGCTTTTGTGCAGAAAACAGTAACACTTGTTCAGAACGAAAGAAAGCACAGAGCCCCAGATTTGCTGTTGTCCTGGAGAGCTTGCAGAGCACTGGGGAAAGGCAGGCAGAGAATTCCCTGCTAGCACCTTCTCTGTGCCTGGGAAGCAGAAGTGTTCACATTGCTTCGCAGAATCGCTTTTGTGCAGAAAACAGTAACACTTGTTCAGAACGAAAGAAAGCACAGAGCCCCAGATTTTATGTTGTCCTGGAGAGCTTGCAGAGCTCTCCAGAAAGGCAGGCAGAGAATTCCCTGCTAGCACCTTCTCTGTGCCTGGGAAGCACAAATGTTCACATTGCTTCGCAGAATCGCTTTTGTGCAGAAAACAGTAACACTTGTTCAGAACGAAAGAAAGCACAGAGCCCCAGATTTGCTGTTGTCCTGGAGAGCTTGCAGAGCACTGGGGAAAGGCAGGTAGAGAATTCCCTGCTAGCACCTTCTCTGTGCCTGTTCACATTGTTTCGCAGAATCGCTTTTGTGCAGAAAACAGTAACACTTGTTCAGAACGAAAGAAAGCACAGAGCCCCAGATTTTATGTTGTCCTGGAGAGCTTGCAGAGCACTGGGGAAAGGCAGGCAGAGAATTCCCTGCTAGCACCTTCTCTGTGCCTGGGAAGAACAAGTGTTCACATTGCTTCGCAGAATCGCTTTTGTGCAGAAAACAGTAACACTTGTTCAGAACGAAAGAAAGCACAGAGCCCCAGATTTTATGTTGTCCTGGAGAGCTTGCAGAGCACTGGGGAAAGGCAGGCAGAGAATTCCCTGCTAGCACCTTCTCTGTGCCTGTTCACATTGTTTCGCAGAATCGCTTTTGTGCAGAAAACAGTAACACTTGTTCAGAACGAAAGAAAGCACAGAGCCCCAGATTTTATGTTGTCCTGGAGAGCTTGCAGAGCACTGGGGAAAGGCAGGCAGAGAATTCCCTGCTAGCACTTTCTCTGTGCCTGGGAAGCAGAAGTGTTCACATTGCTTCGCAGAATCGCTTTTGTGCAGAAAACAGTAACACTTGTTCAGAACGAAAGAAAGCACAGAGCCCCAGATTTTATGTTGTCCTGGAGAGCTTGCAGAGCACTGGGGAAAGGCAGGCAGAGAATTCCCTGCTAGCACCTTCTCTGTGCCTGTTCACATTGCTTCGCAGAATCGCTTTTGTGCAGAAAACAGTAACACTTGTTCAGAACGAAAGAAAGCACAGAGCCCCAGATTTTATGTTGTCCTGGAGAGCTTGCAGAGCACTGGGGAAAGGCAGGCAGAGAATTCCCTGCTAGCACCTTCTCTGTGCCTGGGAAGCACAAGTGTTCACATTGCTTCGCAGAATCGCTTTTGTGCAGAAAACAGTAACACTTGTTCAGAACGAAAGAAAGCACAGAGCCCCAGATTTTATGTTGTCCTGGAGAGCTTGCAGAGCACTGGGGAAAGGCAGGCAGAGAGTTCCCTGCTAGTACCTTCTCTGTGCCTGGGAAGCACAAGTGTTCACATTGCTTCGCAGAATCGCTTTTGTGCAGAAAACAGTAACACTTGTTCAGAACGAAAGAAAGCACAGAGCCCCAGATTTTATGTTGTCCTGGAGAGCTTGCAGAGCACTGGGGAAAGGCAGGCAGAGAATTCCCTGCTAGCACCTTCTCTGTGCCTGGGAAGCACAAGTGTTCACATTGCTTCGCAGAATCGCTTTTGTGCAGAAAACAGTAACACTTGTTCACAACGAAAGAAAGCACAGAGCCCCAGATTTTATGTTCTCCTGGAGAGCTTGCAGAGCTCTCCAGAAAGGCAGGCAGAGAATTCCCTGCTAGCACCTTCTCTGTGCCTGGGAAGCACAAGTGTTCACATTGCTTCGCAGAATCGCTTTTGTGCAGAAAACAGTAACACTTGTTCAGAACGAAAGAAAGCACAGAGCCCCAGATTTGCTGTTGTCCTGGAGAGCTTGCAGAGCACTGGGGAAAGGCAGGCAGAGAATTCCCTGCTAGCACCTTCTCTGTGCCTGGGAAGCACAAGTGTTCACATTGCTTCGCAGAATCGCTTTTGTGCAGAAAACAGTAACACTTGTTCAGAACGAAAGAAAGCACAGAGCCCCAGATTTTATGTTGTCCTGGAGAGCTTGCAGAGCACTGGGGAAAGGCAGGCAGAGAATTCCCTGCTAGCACCTTCTCTGTGCCTGGGAAGCACAAGTGTTCACATTGCTTCGCAGAATCGCTTTTGTGCAGAAAACAGTAACACTTGTTCAGAACGAAAGAAAGCACAGAGCCCCAGATTTTATGTTGTCCTGGAGAGCTTGCAGAGCACTGGGGAAAGGCAGGCAGAGAATTCCCTGCTAGCACCTTCTCTGTGCCTGGGAAGCACAAGTGTTCACATTGCTTCGCAGAATCGCTTTTGTGCAGAAAACAGTAACACTTGTTCAGAACGAAAGAAAGCACAGAGCCCCAGATTTTATGTTGTCCTGGAGAGCTTGCAGAGCACTGGGGAAAGGCAGGCAGAGAGTTCCCTGCTAGTACCTTCTCTGTGCCTGGGAAGCACAAGTGTTCACATTGCTTCGCAGAATCGCTTTTGTGCAGAAAACAGTAACACTTGTTCAGAACGAAAGAAAGCACAGAGCCCCAGATTTTATGTTGTCCTGGAGAGCTTGCAGAGCACTGGGGAAAGGCAGGCAGAGAATTCCCTGCTAGCACCTTCTCTGTGCCTGGGAAGCAGAAGTGTTCACATTGCTTCGCAGAATCGCTTTTGTGCAGAAAACAGTAACACTTGTTCAGAACGAAAGAAAGCACAGAGCCCCAGATTTTATGTTCTCCTGGAGAGCTTGCAGAGCTCTCCAGAAAGGCAGGCAGAGAATTCCCTGCTAGCACCTTCTCTGTGCCTGGGAAGCACAAGTGTTCACATTGCTTCGCAGAATCGCTTTTGTGCAGAAAACAGTAACACTTGTTCAGAACGAAAGAAAGCACAGCGCCCCAGATTTTATGTTGTCCTGGAGAGCTTGCAGAGCACTGGGGAAAGGCAGGCAGAGAATTCCCTGCTAGCACCTTCTCTGTGCCTGGGAAGCACAAGTGTTCACATTGCTTCGCAGAATCGCTTTTGTGCAGAAAACAGTAACACTTGTTCAGAACGAAAGAAAGCACAGAGCCCCAGATTTTATGTTGTCCTGGAGAGCTTGCAGAGCACTGGGGAAAGGCAGGCAGAGAATTCCCTGCTAGCACCTTCTCTGTGCCTGGGAAGCACAAGTGTTCACATTGCTTCGCAGAATCGCTTTTGTGCAGAAAACAGTAACACTTGTTCAGAACGAAAGAAAGCACAGAGCCCCAGATTTTATGTTGTCCTGGAGAGCTTGCAGAGCACTGGGGAAAGGCAGGCAGAGAATTCCCTGCTAGCACCTTCTCTGTGCCTGTTCACATTGTTTCGCAGAATCGCTTTTGTGCAGAAAACAGTAACACTTGTTCAGAACGAAAGAAAGCACAGAGCCCCAGATTTTATGTTGTCCTGGAGAGCTTGCAGAGCACTGGGGAAAGGCAGGCAGAGAATTCCCTGCTAGCACCTTCTCTGTGCCTGGGAAGCACAAGTGTTCACATTGCTTCGCAGAATCGCTTTTGTGCAGAAAACAGTAACACTTGTTCAGAACGAAAGAAAGCACAGAGCCCCAGATTTTATGTTCTCCTGGAGAGCTTGCAGAGCACTGGGGAAAGGCAGGCAGAGAATTCCCTGCTAGCACCTTCTCTGTGCCTGGGAAGCACAAGTGTTCACATTGCTTCGCAGAATCGCTTTTGTGCAGAAAACAGTAACACTTGTTCAGAACGAAAGAAAGCACAGAGCCCCAGATTTTATGTTGTCCTGGAGAGCTTGCAGAGCTCTCCAGAAAGGCAGGCAGAGAATTCCCTGCTAGCACCTTCTCTGTGCCTGGGAAGCACAAGTGTTCACATTGCTTCGCAGAATCGCTTTTGTGCAGAAAACAGTAACACTTGTTCAGAACGAAAGAAAGCACAGAGCCCCAGATTTTATGTTGTCCTGGAGAGCTTGCAGAGCACTGGGGAAAGGCAGGCAGAGAATTCCCTGCTAGCACCTTCTCTGTGCCTGGGAAGCACAAGTGTTCACATTGCTTCGCAGAATCGCTTTTGTGCAGAAAACAGTAACACTTGTTCAGAACGAAAGAAAGCACAGAGCCCCAGATTTGCTGTTGTCCTGGAGAGCTTGCAGAGCACTGGGGAAAGGCAGGCAGAGAATTCCCTGCTAGCACCTTCTCTGTGCCTGGGAAGCACAAGTGTTCACATTGCTTCGCAGAATCGCTTTTGTGCAGAAAACAGTAACACTTGTTCAGAACGAAAGAAAGCACAGAGCCCCAGATTTTATGTTCTCCTGGAGAGCTTGCAGAGCTCTCCAGAAAGGCAGGCAGAGAATTCCCTGCTAGCACCTTCTCTGTGCCTGGGAAGCACAAGTGTTCACATTGCTTCGCAGAATCGCTTTTGTGCAGAAAACAGTAACACTTGTTCAGAACGAAAGAAAGCACAGCGCCCCAGATTTTATGTTGTCCTGGAGAGCTTGCAGAGCACTGGGGAAAGGCAGGCAGAGAATTCCCTGCTAGCACCTTCTCTGTGCCTGGGAAGCACAAGTGTTCACATTGCTTCGCAGAATCGCTTTTGTGCAGAAAACAGTAACACTTGTTCAGAACGAAAGAAAGCACAGAGCCCCAGATTTTATGTTGTCCTGGAGAGCTTGCAGAGCACTGGGGAAAGGCAGGCAGAGAATTCCCTGCTAGCACCTTCTCTGTGCCTGGGAAGCACAAGTGTTCACATTGCTTCGCAGAATCGCTTTTGTGTAGAAAACAGTAACACTTGTTCAGAACGAAAGAAAGCACAGAGCCCCAGATTTTATGTTGTCCTGGAGAGCTTGCAGAGCACTGGGGAAAGGCAGGCAGAGAATTCCCTGCTAGCACCTTCTCTGTGCCTGTTCACATTGTTTCGCAGAATCGCTTTTGTGCAGAAAACAGTAACACTTGTTCAGAACGAAAGAAAGCACAGAGCCCCAGATTTTATGTTGTCCTGGAGAGCTTGCAGAGCACTGGGGAAAGGCAGGCAGAGAATTCCCTGCTAGCACCTTCTCTGTGCCTGGGAAGCACAAGTGTTCACATTGCTTCGCAGAATCGCTTTTGTGCAGAAAACAGTAACACTTGTTCAGAACGAAAGAAAGCACAGAGCCCCAGATTTTATGTTCTCCTGGAGAGCTTGCAGAGCACTGGGGAAAGGCAGGCAGAGAATTCCCTGCTAGCACCTTCTCTGTGCCTGGGAAGCACAAGTGTTCACATTGCTTCGCAGAATCGCTTTTGTGCAGAAAACAGTAACACTTGTTCAGAACGAAAGAAAGCACAGAGCCCCAGATTTTATGTTGTCCTGGAGAGCTTGCAGAGCTCTCCAGAAAGGCAGGCAGAGAATTCCCTGCTAGCACCTTCTCTGTGCCTGGGAAGCACAAGTGTTCACATTGCTTCGCAGAATCGCTTTTGTGCAGAAAACAGTAACACTTGTTCAGAACGAAAGAAAGCACAGAGCCCCAGATTTTATGTTGTCCTGGAGAGCTTGCAGAGCACTGGGGAAAGGCAGGCAGAGAATTCCCTGCTAGCACCTTCTCTGTGCCTGGGAAGCACAAGTGTTCACATTGCTTCGCAGAATCGCTTTTGTGCAGAAAACAGTAACACTTGTTCAGAACGAAAGAAAGCACAGAGCCCCAGATTTGCTGTTGTCCTGGAGAGCTTGCAGAGCACTGGGGAAAGGCAGGCAGAGAATTCCCTGCTAGCACCTTCTCTGTGCCTGGGAAGCACAAGTGTTCACATTGCTTCGCAGAATCGCTTTTGTGCAGAAAACAGTAACACTTGTTCAGAACGAAAGAAAGCACAGAGCCCCAGATTTTATGTTGTCCTGGAGAGCTTGCAGAGCACTGGGGAAAGGCAGGCAGAGAATTCCCTGCTAGCACCTTCTCTGTGCCTGGGAAGCACAAGTGTTCACATTGCTTCGCAGAATCGCTTTTGTGCAGAAAACAGTAACACTTGTTCCGAACGAAAGAAAGCACAGAGCCCCAGATTTTATGTTGTCCTGGAGAGCTTGCAGAGCACTGGGGAAAGGCAGGCAGAGAATTCCCTGCTAGCACCTTCTCTGTGCCTGGGAAGCAGAAGTGTTCACATTGCTTCGCAGAATCGCTTTTGTGCAGAAAACAGTAACACTTGTTCAGAACGAAAGAAAGCACAGAGCCCCAGATTTTATGTTGTCCTGGAGAGCTTGCAGAGCACTGGGGAAAGGCAGGCAGAGAATTCCCTGCTAGCACCTTCTCTGTGCCTGGGAAGCAGAAGTGTTCACATTGCTTCGCAGAATCGCTTTTGTGCAGAAAACAGTAACACTTGTTCCGAACGAAAGAAAGCACAGAGCCCCAGATTTGCTGTTGTCCTGGAGAGCTTGCAGAGCACTGGGGAAAGGCAGGCAGAGAATTCCCTGCTAGCACCTTCTCTGTGCCTGGGAAGCAGAAGTGTTCACATTGCTTCGCAGAATCGCTTTTGTGCAGAAAACAGTAACACTTGTTCAGAACGAAAGAAAGCACAGAGCCCCAGATTTGCTGTTGTCCTGGAGAGCTTGCAGAGCACTGGGGAAAGGCAGGTAGAGAATTCCCTGCTAGCACCTTCTCTGTGCCTGTTCACATTGTTTCGCAGAATCGCTTTTGTGCAGAAAACAGTAACACTTGTTCAGAACGAAAGAAAGCACAGCGCCCCAGATTTTATGTTGTCCTGGAGAGCTTGCAGAGCACTGGGGAAAGGCAGGCAGAGAATTCCCTGCTAGCACCTTCTCTGTGCCTGGGAAGCACAAGTGTTCACATTGCTTCGCAGAATCGCTTTTGTGCAGAAAACAGTAACACTTGTTCAGAACGAAAGAAAGCACAGAGCCCCACATTTTATGTTGTCCTGGAGAGCTTGCAGAGCACTGGGGAAAGGCAGGCAGAGAATTCCCTGCTAGCACCTTCTCTGTGCCTGTTCACATTGCTTCGCAGAATCGCTTTTGTGCAGAAAACAGTAACACTTGTTCAGAACGAAAGAAAGCACAGAGCCCCAGATTTTATGTTGTCCTGGAGAGCTTGCAGAGCACTGGGGAAAGGCAGGCAGAGAATTCCCTGCTAGCACTTTCTCTGTGCCTGGGAAGCACAAGTGTTCACATTGCTTCGCAGAATCGCTTTTGTGCAGAAAACAGTAACACTTGTTCAGAACGAAAGAAAGCACAGAGCCCCAGATTTTATGTTGTCCTGGAGAGCTTGCAGAGCACTGGGGAAAGGCAGGCAGAGAATTCCCTGCTAGCACCTTCTCTGTGCCTGTTCACATTGCTTCGCAGAATCGCTTTTGTGCAGAAAACAGTAACACTTGTTCAGAACGAAAGAAAGCACAGAGCCCCAGATTTGCTGTTGTCCTGGAGAGCTTGCAGAGCACTGGGGAAAGGCAGGCAGAGAATTCCCTGCTAGCACCTTCTCTGTGCCTGGGAAGCAGAAGTGTTCACATTGCTTCGCAGAATCGCTTTTGTGCAGAAAACAGTAACACTTGTTCAGAACGAAAGAAAGCACAGAGCCCCAGATTTTATGTTGTCCTGGAGAGCTTGCAGAGCACTGGGGAAAGGCAGGCAGAGAGTTCCCTGCTAGTACCTTCTCTGTGCCTGGGAAGCACAAGTGTTCACATTGCTTCGCAGAATCGCTTTTGTGCAGAAAACAGTAACACTTGTTCAGAACGAAAGAAAGCACAGAGCCCCAGATTTTATGTTGTCCTGGAGAGCTTGCAGAGCACTGGGGAAAGGCAGGCAGAGAATTCCCTGCTAGCACCTTCTCTGTGCCTGGGAAGCACAAGTGTTCACATTGCTTCGCAGAATCGCTTTTGTGCAGAAAACAGTAACACTTGTTCAGAACGAAAAAAAGCACAGAGCCCCAGATTTTATGTTCTCCTGGAGAGCTTGCAGAGCTCTCCAGAAAGGCAGGCAGAGAATTCCCTGCTAGCACCTTCTCTGTGCCTGGGAAGCACAAGTGTTCACATTGCTTCGCAGAATCGCTTTTGTGCAGAAAACAGTAACACTTGTTCAGAACGAAAGAAAGCACAGAGCCCCAGATTTTATGTTGTCCTGGAGAGCTTGCAGAGCACTGGGGAAAGGCAGGTAGAGAATTCCCTGCTAGCACCTTCTCTGTGCCTGTTCACATTGTTTCGCAGAATCGCTTTTGTGCAGAAAACAGTAACACTTGTTCAGAACGAAAGAAAGCACAGCGCCCCAGATTTTATGTTGTCCTGGAGAGCTTGCAGAGCACTGGGGAAAGGCAGGCAGAGAATTCCCTGCTAGCACCTTCTCTGTGCCTGGGAAGCACAAGTGTTCACATTGCTTCGCAGAATCGCTTTTGTGCAGAAAACAGTAACACTTGTTCAGAACGAAAGAAAGCACAGAGCCCCAGATTTTATGTTGTCCTGGAGAGCTTGCAGAGCACTGGGGAAAGGCAGGCAGAGAATTCCCTGCTAGCACCTTCTCTGTGCCTGGGAAGCAGAAGTGTTCACATTGCTTCGCAGAATCGCTTTTGTGCAGAAAACAGTAACACTTGTTCAGAACGAAAGAAAGCACAGAGCCCCAGATTTGCTGTTGTCCTGGAGAGCTTGCAGAGCACTGGGGAAAGGCAGGCAGAGAATTCCCTGCTAGCACCTTCTCTGTGCCTGGGAAGCACAAGTGTTCACATTGCTTCGCAGAATCGCTTTTGTGCAGAAAACAGTAACACTTGTTCAGAACGAAAGAAAGCACAGAGCCCCAGATTTTATGTTGTCCTGGAGAGCTTGCAGAGCACTGGGGAAAGGCAGGCAGAGAATTCCCTGCTAGCACCTTCTCTGTGCCTGTTCACATTGTTTCGCAGAATCGCTTTTGTGCAGAAAACAGTAACACTTGTTCAGAACGAAAGAAAGCACAGAGCCCCAGATTTTATGTTGTCCTGGAGAGCTTGCAGAGCACTGGGGAAAGGCAGGCAGAGAATTCCCTGCTAGCACTTTCTCTGTGCCTGGGAAGCAGAAGTGTTCACATTGCTTCGCAGAATCGCTTTTGTGCAGAAAACAGTAACACTTGTTCAGAACGAAAGAAAGCACAGAGCCCCAGATTTTATGTTGTCCTGGAGAGCTTGCAGAGCACTGGGGAAAGGCAGGCAGAGAATTCCCTGCTAGCACCTTCTCTGTGCCTGTTCACATTGCTTCGCAGAATCGCTTTTGTGCAGAAAACAGTAACACTTGTTCAGAACGAAAGAAAGCACAGAGCCCCAGATTTTATGTTGTCCTGGAGAGCTTGCAGAGCACTGGGGAAAGGCAGGCAGAGAATTCCCTGCTAGCACCTTGTCTGTGCCTGGGAAGCACAAGTGTTCACATTGCTTCGCAGAATCGCTTTTGTGCAGAAAACAGTAACACTTGTTCAGAACGAAAGAAAGCACAGAGCCCCAGATTTTATGTTGTCCTGGAGAGCTTGCAGAGCACTGGGGAAAGGCAGGCAGAGAGTTCCCTGCTAGTACCTTCTCTGTGCCTGGGAAGCACAAGTGTTCACATTGCTTCGCAGAATCGCTTTTGTGCAGAAAACAGTAACACTTGTTCAGAATGAAAGAAAGCACAGAACCCCAGATTTTATGTTGTCCTGGAGAGCTTGCAGAGCACTGAGGAAAGGCAGGCATAGAATTCCCTGCTAGCACCTTCTCTGTGCCTGGGAAGAACAAGTGTTCACATTGCTTCGCAGAATCGCTTTTGTGCAGAAAACAGTAACACTTGTTCAGAACGAAAGAAAGCACAGAGCCCAGGATTTTATGTTGTCCTGGAGAGCTTGCAGAGCACTGGGGAAAGGCAGGCAGAGAATTCCCTGCTAGCACCTTCTCTGTGCCTGGGAAGCACAAGTGTTCACATTGCTTCGCAGAATCGCTTTTGTGCAGAAAACAGTAACACTTGTTCAGAACGAAAGAAAGCACAGAGCCCCAGATTTTATGTTGTCCTGGAGAGCTTGCAGAGCACTGGGGAAAGGCAGGCAGAGAATTCCCTGTTAGCACCTTCTCTGTGCCTGGGAAGCACAAGTGTTCACATTGCTTCGCAGAATCGCTTTTGTGCAGAAAACAGTAACACTTGTTCAGAATGAAAGAAAGCACAGAACCCCAGATTTTATGTTGTCCTGGAGAGCTTGCAGAGCACTGGGGAAAGGCAGGCAGAGAATTCCCTGCTAGCACCTTCTCTGTGCCTGGGAAGCAGAAGTGTTCACATTGCTTCGCAGAATCGCTTTTGTGCAGAAAACAGTAACACTTGTTCAGAACGAAAGAAAGCACAGAGCCCCAGATTTTATGTTGTCCTGGAGAGCTTGCAGAGCACTGGGGAAAGGCAGGCAGAGAATTCCCTGCTAGCACCTTCTCTGTGCCTGGGAAGCACAAGTGTTCACATTGCTTCGCAGAATCGCTTTTGTGCAGAAAACAGTAACACTTGTTCAGAACGAAAGAAAGCACAGAGCCCCAGATTTTATGTTGTCCTGGAGAGCTTGCAGAGCACTGGGGAAAGGCAGGCAGAGAATTCCCTGCTAGCACCTTCTCTGTGCCTGGGAAGCACAAGTGTTCACATTGCTTCGCAGAATCGCTTTTGTGCAGAAAACAGTAACACTTGTTCAGAACGAAAGAAAGCACAGAGCCCCAGATTTTATGTTGTCCTGGAGAGCTTGCAGAGCACTGGGGAAAGGCAGGCAGAGAATTCCCTGCTAGCACCTTCTCTGTGCCTGGGAAGCACAAGTGTTCACATTGCTTCGCAGAATGGCTTTTGTGCAGAAAACAGTAACACTTGTTCAGAATGAAAGAAAGCACAGAACCCCACATTTTATGTTGTCCTGGAGAGCTTGCAGAGCACTGGGGAAAGGCAGGCAGAGAATTCCCTGCTAGCACCTTCTCTGTGCCTGGGAAGCAGAAGTGTTCACATTGCTTCGCAGAATCGCTTTTGTGCAGAAAACAGTAACACTTGTTCAGAACGAAAGAAAGCACAGAGCCCCAGATTTTATGTTGTCCTGGAGAGCTTGCAGAGCACTGGGGAAAGGCAGGCAGAGAATTCCCTGCTAGCACCTTCTCTGTGCCTGGGAAGCACAAGTGTTCACATTGCTTCGCAGAATCGCTTTTGTGCAGAAAACAGTAACACTTGTTCAGAACGAAAGAAAGCACAGAGCCCCAGATTTTATGTTGTCCTGGAGAGCTTGCAGAGCACTGGGGAAAGGCAGGCAGAGAATTCCCTGCTAGCACCTTCTCTGTGCCTGGGAAGCAGAAGTGTTCACATTGCTTCGCAGAATCGCTTTTGTGCAGAAAACAGTAACACTTGTTCAGAACGAAAGAAAGCACAGAGCCCCAGATTTTATGTTGTCCTGGAGAGCTTGCAGAGCACTGGGGAAAGGCAGGCAGAGAATTCCCTGCTAGCACCTTCTCTGTGCCTGGGAAGCAGAAGTGTTCACATTGCTTCGCAGAATCGCTTTTGTGCAGAAAACAGTAACACTTGTTCAGAACGAAAGAAAGCACAGAGCCCCAGATTTTATGTTGTCCTGGAGAGCTTGCAGAGCACTGGGGAAAGGCAGGCAGAGAATTCCCTGCTAGCACCTTCTCTGTGCCTGGGAAGCACAAGTGTTCACATTGCTTCGCAGAATCGCTTTTGTGCAGAAAACAGTAACACTTGTTCAGAACGAAAGAAAGCACAGAGCCCCAGATTTTATGTTGTCCTGGAGAGATTGCAGAGCAGTGGGGAAAGGCAGGCAGAGAATTCCCTGCTAGCACCTTCTCTGTGCCTGGGAAGCACAAGTGTTCACATTGCTTCGCAGAATCGCTTTTGTGCAGAAAACAGTAACACTTGTTCAGAATGAAAGAAAGCACAGAACCCCAGATTTTATGTTGTCCTGGAGAGCTTGCAGAGCACTGGGGAAAGGCAGGCAGAGAATTCCCTGCTAGCACCTTCTCTGTGCCTGGGAAGCAGAAGTGTTCACATTGCTTCGCAGAATGGCTTTTGTGCAGAAAACAGTAACACTTGTTCAGAATGAAAGAAAGCACAGAACCCCACATTTTATGTTGTCCTGGAGAGCTTGCAGAGCACTGGGGAAAGGCAGGCAGAGAATTCCCTGCTAGCACCTTCTCTGTGCCTGGGAAGCAGAAGTGTTCACATTGCTTCGCAGAATCGCTTTTGTGCAGAAAACAGTAACACTTGTTCAGAACGAAAGAAAGCACAGAGCCCCAGATTTTATGTTGTCCTGGAGAGCTTGCAGAGCACTGGGGAAAGGCAGGCAGAGAATTCCCTGCTAGCACCTTCTCTGTGCCTGGGAAGCAGAAGTGTTCACATTGCTTCGCAGAATCGCTTTTGTGCAGAAAACAGTAACACTTGTTCAGAACGAAAGAAAGCACAGAGCCCCAGATTTTATGTTGTCCTGGAGAGCTTGCAGAGCACTGGGGAAAGGCAGGCAGAGAATTCCCTGCTAGCACCTTCTCTGTGCCTGGGAAGCAGAAGTGTTCACATTGCTTCGCAGAATCGCTTTTGTGCAGAAAACAGTAACACTTGTTCAGAACGAAAGAAAGCACAGAGCCCCAGATTTTATGTTGTCCTGGAGAGCTTGCAGAGCACTGGGGAAAGGCAGGCAGAGAATTCCCTGCTAGCACCTTCTCTGTGCCTGGGAAGCAGAAGTGTTCACATTGCTTCGCAGAATCGCTTTTGTGCAGAAAACAGTAACACTTGTTCAGAACGAAAGAAAGCACAGAGCCCCAGATTTTATGTTGTCCTGGAGAGCTTGCAGAGCACTGGGGAAAGGCAGGCAGAGAATTCCCTGCTAGCACCTTCTCTGTGCCTGGGAAGCAGAAGTGTTCACATTGCTTCGCAGAATCGCTTTTGTGCAGAAAACAGTAACACTTGTTCAGAACGAAAGAAAGCACAGAGCCCCAGATTTTATGTTGTCCTGGAGAGCTTGCAGAGCAGTGGGGAAAGGCAGGCAGAGAATTCCCTGCTAGCACCTTCTCTGTGCCTGGGAAGCACAAGTGTTCACATTGCTTCGCAGAATCGCTTTTGTGCAGAAAACAGTAACACTTGGTCAGGAAGAAAGAAAGCACAGAGCCCCAGATTTTATGTTGTCCTGGAGAGCTTGCAGAGCAGTGGGGAAAGGCAGGCAGAGAATTCCCTGCTAGTACCTTCTCTGTGCCTGTTCACATTGCATCGCAGAATCGCTTTTGTGCAGAAAACAGTAACACTTGTTCAGAACGAAAGAAAGCACAGAGCCCCAGATTTGCTGTTGTCCTGGAGAGCTTGCAGAGCACTGGGGAAAGGCAGGCAGAGAATTCCCTGCTAGCACCTTCTCTGTGCCTGGGAAGCACAAGTGTTCACATTGCTTCGCAGAATCGCTTTTGTGCAGAAAACAGTAACACTTGTTCAGAACGAAAGAAAGCACAGAGCCCCAGATTTACTGTTGTCCTAGAGAGCTTGCAGAGCACTGGGGAAAGGCAGGCAGAGAATTCCCTGCTAGCACCTTCTCTGTGCCTGGGAAGCAGAAGTGTTCACATTGCTTCGCAGAAACGCTTTTGTGCAGAAAACAGTAACACTTGTTCAGAACGAAAGAAAGCACAGAGCCCCAGATTTTATGTTGTCCTGGAGAGCTTGCAGAGCACTGGGGAAAGGCAGGCAGAGAATTCCCTGCTAGCACCTTCTCTGTGCCTGGGAAGCACAAGTGTTCACATTGCATCGCAGAATCGCTTTTGTGCAGAAAACAGTAACACTTGTTCAGAACGAAAGAAAGCACAGAGCCCCAGATTTTATGTTGTCCTGGAGAGCTTGCAGAGCACTGGGGAAAGGCAGGCAGAGAATTCCCTGCTAGCACCTTCTCTGTGCCTGGGAAGCACAAGTGTTCACATTGCTTCGCAGAAACGCTTTTGTGCAGAAAACAGTAACACTTGTTCAGAACGAAAGAAAGCACAGAGCCCCAGATTTTATGTTGTCCTGGAGAGCTTGCAGAGCACTGGGGAAAGGCAGGCAGAGAATTCCCTGCTAGCACCTTCTCTGTGCCTGGGAAGCACAAGTGTTCACATTGCTTCGCAGAATCGCTTTTGTGCAGAAAACAGTAACACTTGTTCAGAACGAAAGAAAGCACAGAGGCCCAGATTTACTGTTGTCCTAGAGAGCTTGCAGAGCACTGGGGAAAGGCAGGCAGAGAATTCCCTGCTAGCACCTTCTCTGTGCCTGGGAAGCAGAAGTGTTCACATTGCTTCGCAGAAACGCTTTTGTGCAGAAAACAGTAACACTTGTTCAGAACGAAAGAAAGCACAGAGCCCCAGATTTTATGTTGTCCTGGAGAGCTTGCAGAGCACTGGGGAAAGGCAGGCAGAGAATTCCCTGCTAGCACCTTCTCTGTGCCTGTTCACATTGCTTCGCAGAATCGCTTTTGTGCAGAAAACAGTAACACTTGTTCAGAACGAAAGAAAGCACAGAGCCCCAGATTTGCTGTTGTCCTGGAGAGCTTGCAGAGCACTGGGGAAAGGCAGGCAGAGAATTCCCTGCTAGCACCTTCTCTGTGCCTGGGAAGCACAAGTGTTCACATTGCTTCGCAGAATCGCTTTTGTGCAGAAAACAGTAACACTTGTTCAGAACGAAAGAAAGCACAGAGCCCCAGATTTTATGTTGTCCTGGAGAGCTTGCAGAGCACTGGGGAAAGGCAGGCAGAGAATTCCCTGCTAGCACCTTCTCTGTGCCTGGGAAGCACAAGTGTTCACATTGCTTCGCAGAATCGCTTTTGTGCAGAAAACAGTAACACTTGTTCAGAACGAAAGAAAGCACAGAGCCCCAGATTTGCTGTTGTCCTGGAGAGCTTGCAGAGCACTGGGGAAAGGCAGGCAGAGAATTCCCTGCTAGCACCTTCTCTGTGCCTGGGAAGCACAAGTGTTCACATTGCTTCGCAGAATCGCTTTTGTGCAGAAAACAGTAACACTTGTTCAGAAGGAAAGAAAGCACAGAGCCCCAGATTTTATGTTGTCCTGGAGAGCTTGCAGAGCACTGGGGAAAGGCAGGCAGAGAATTCCCTGCTAGCACCTTCTCTGTGCCTGGGAAGCACAAGTGTTCACATTGCTTCGCAGAATCGCTTTTGTGCAGAAAACAGTAACACTTGTTCAGAACGAAAGAAAGCACAGAGCCCCAGATTTTATGTTGTCCTGGAGAGCTTGCAGAGCACTGGGGAAAGGCAGGCAGAGAATTCCCTGCTAGCACCTTCTCTGTGCCTGTTCACATTGCTTCGCAGAATCGCTTTTGTGCAGAAAACAGTAACACTTGTTCAGAACGAAAGAAAGCACAGAGCCCCAGATTTGCTGTTGTCCTGTAGAGCTTGCAGAGCACTGGGGAAAGGCAGGCAGAGAATTCCCTGCTAGCACCTTCTCTGTGCCTGGGAAGCAGAAGTGTTCACATTGCTTCGCAGAATCGCTTTTGTGCAGAAAACAGTAACACTTGTTCAGAACGAAAGAAAGCACAGAGCCCCAGATTTTATGTTGTCCTGGAGAGCTTGCAGAGCACTGGGGAAAGGCAGGCAGAGAATTCCCTGCTAGCACCTTCTCTGTGCCTGGGAAGCACAAGTGTTCACATTGCTTCGCAGAATCGCTTTTGTGCAGAAAACAGTAACACTTGTTCAGAACGAAAGAAAGCACAGAGCCCCAGATTTTATGTTCTCCTGGAGAGCTTGCAGAGCTCTCCAGAAAGGCAGGCAGAGAATTCCCTGCTAGCACCTTCTCTGTGCCTGGGAAGCACAAGTGTTCACATTGCTTCGCAGAATCGCTTTTGTGCAGAAAACAGTAACACTTGTTCAGAACGAAAGAAAGCACAGCGCCCCAGATTTTATGTTGTCCTGGAGAGCTTGCAGAGCACTGGGGAAAGGCAGGCAGAGAATTCCCTGCTAGCACCTTCTCTGTGCCTGGGAAGCACAAGTGTTCACATTGCTTCGCAGAATCGCTTTTGTGCAGAAAACAGTAACACTTGTTCAGAACGAAAGAAAGCACAGAGCCCCAGATTTTATGTTGTCCTGGAGAGCTTGCAGAGCACTGGGGAAAGGCAGGCAGAGAATTCCCTGCTAGCACCTTCTCTGTGCCTGGGAAGCACAAGTGTTCACATTGCTTCGCAGAATCGCTTTTGTGCAGAAAACAGTAACACTTGTTCAGAACGAAAGAAAGCACAGAGCCCCAGATTTTATGTTGTCCTGGAGAGCTTGCAGAGCACTGGGGAAAGGCAGGCAGAGAATTCCCTGCTAGCACCTTCTCTGTGCCTGTTCACATTGTTTCGCAGAATCGCTTTTGTGCAGAAAACAGTAACACTTGTTCAGAACGAAAGAAAGCACAGAGCCCCAGATTTTATGTTGTCCTGGAGAGCTTGCAGAGCACTGGGGAAAGGCAGGCAGAGAATTCCCTGCTAGCACCTTCTCTGTGCCTGGGAAGCACAAGTGTTCACATTGCTTCGCAGAATCGCTTTTGTGCAGAAAACAGTAACACTTGTTCAGAACGAAAGAAAGCACAGAGCCCCAGATTTTATGTTCTCCTGGAGAGCTTGCAGAGCACTGGGGAAAGGCAGGCAGAGAATTCCCTGCTAGCACCTTCTCTGTGCCTGGGAAGCACAAGTGTTCACATTGCTTCGCAGAATCGCTTTTGTGCAGAAAACAGTAACACTTGTTCAGAACGAAAGAAAGCACAGAGCCCCAGATTTTATGTTGTCCTGGAGAGCTTGCAGAGCTCTCCAGAAAGGCAGGCAGAGAATTCCCTGCTAGCACCTTCTCTGTGCCTGGGAAGCACAAGTGTTCACATTGCTTCGCAGAATCGCTTTTGTGCAGAAAACAGTAACACTTGTTCAGAACGAAAGAAAGCACAGAGCCCCAGATTTGCTGTTGTCCTGGAGAGCTTGCAGAGCACTGGGGAAAGGCAGGTAGAGAATTCCCTGCTAGCACCTTCTCTGTGCCTGTTCACATTGTTTCGCAGAATCGCTTTTGTGCAGAAAACAGTAACACTTGTTCAGAACGAAAGAAAGCACAGAGCCCCAGATTTGCTGTTGTCCTGGAGAGCTTGCAGAGCACTGGGGAAAGGCAGGCAGAGAATTCCCTGCTAGCACCTTCTCTGTGCCTGGGAAGCACAAGTGTTCACATTGCTTCGCAGAATCGCTTTTGTGCAGAAAACAGTAACACTTGTTCAGAACGAAAGAAAGCACAGAGCCCCAGATTTACTGTTGTCCTAGAGAGCTTGCAGAGCACTGGGGAAAGGCAGGCAGAGAATTCCCTGCTAGCACCTTCTCTGTGCCTGGGAAGCAGATGTGTTCACATTGCTTCGCAGAAACGCTTTTGTGCAGAAAACAGTAACACTTGTTCAGAACGAAAGAAAGCACAGAGCCCCAGATTTTATGTTGTCCTGGAGAGCTTGCAGAGCACTGGGGAAAGGCAGGCAGAGAATTCCCTGCTAGCACCTTCTCTGTGCCTGGGAAGCACAAGTGTTCACATTGCATCGCAGAATCGCTTTTGTGCAGAAAACAGTAACACTTGTTCAGAACGAAAGAAAGCACAGAGCCCCAGATTTTATGTTGTCCTGGAGAGCTTGCAGAGCACTGGGGAAAGGCAGGCAGAGAATTCCCTGCTAGCACCTTCTCTGTGCCTGGGAAGCACAAGTGTTCACATTGCTTCGCAGAAACGCTTTTGTGCAGAAAACAGTAACACTTGTTCAGAACGAAAGAAAGCACAGAGCCCCAGATTTTATGTTGTCCTGGAGAGCTTGCAGAGCACTGGGGAAAGGCAGGCAGAGAATTCCCTGCTAGCACCTTCTCTGTGCCTGGGAAGCACAAGTGTTCACATTGCTTCGCAGAATCGCTTTTGTGCAGAAAACAGTAACACTTGTTCAGAACGAAAGAAAGCACAGAGGCCCAGATTTACTGTTGTCCTAGAGAGCTTGCAGAGCACTGGGGAAAGGCAGGCAGAGAATTCCCTGCTAGCACCTTCTCTGTGCCTGGGAAGCAGAAGTGTTCACATTGCTTCGCAGAAACGCTTTTGTGCAGAAAACAGTAACACTTGTTCAGAACGAAAGAAAGCACAGAGCCCCAGATTTTATGTTGTCCTGGAGAGCTTGCAGAGCACTGGGGAAAGGCAGGCAGACAATTCCCTGCTAGCACCTTCTCTGTGCCTGTTCACATTGCTTCGCAGAATCGCTTTTGTGCAGAAAACAGTAACACTTGTTCAGAACGAAAGAAAGCACAGAGCCCCAGATTTTATGTTGTCCTGGAGAGCTTGCAGAGCACTGGGGAAAGGCAGGCAGAGAATTCCCTGCTAGCACCTTCTCTGTGCCTGGGAAGCACAAGTGTTCACATTGCTTCGCAGAATCGCTTTTGTGCAGAAAACAGTAACACTTGTTCAGAACGAAAGAAAGCACAGAGCCCCAGATTTTATGTTGTCCTGGAGAGCTTGCAGAGCACTGGGGAAAGGCAGGCAGAGAATTCCCTGCTAGCACCTTCTCTGTGCCTGGGAAGCACAAGTGTTCACATTGCTTCGCAGAATCGCTTTTGTGCAGAAAACAGTAACACTTGTTCCGAACGAAAGAAAGCACAGAGCCCCAGATTTGCTGTTGTCCTGGAGAGCTTGCAGAGCACTGGGGAAAGGCAGGCAGAGAATTCCCTGCTAGCACCTTCTCTGTGCCTGGGAAGCACAAGTGTTCACATTGCTTCGCAGAATCGCTTTTGTGCAGAAAACAGTAACACTTGTTCAGAAGGAAAGAAAGCACAGAGCCCCAGATTTTATGTTGTCCTGGAGAGCTTGCAGAGCACTGGGGAAAGGCAGGCAGAGAATTCCCTGCTAGCACCTTCTCTGTGCCTGGGAAGCACAAGTGTTCACATTGCTTCGCAGAATCGCTTTTGTGCAGAAAACAGTAACACTTGTTCAGAACGAAAGAAAGCACAGAGCCCCAGATTTTATGTTGTCCTGGAGAGCTTGCAGAGCACTGGGGAAAGGCAGGCAGAGAATTCCCTGCTAGCACCTTCTCTGTGCCTGGGAAGCACAAGTGTTCACATTGCTTCGCAGAATCGCTTTTGTGCAGAAAACAGTAACACTTGTTCAGAACGAAAGAAAGCACAGAGCCCCAGATTTTATGTTCTCCTGGAGAGCTTGCAGAGCTCTCCAGAAAGGCAGGCAGAGAATTCCCTGCTAGCACCTTCTCTGTGCCTGGGAAGCACAAGTGTTCACATTGCTTCGCAGAATCGCTTTTGTGCAGAAAACAGTAACACTTGTTCAGAACGAAAGAAAGCACAGCGCCCCAGATTTTATGTTGTCCTGGAGAGCTTGCAGAGCACTGGGGAAAGGCAGGCAGAGAATTCCCTGCTAGCACCTTCTCTGTGCCTGGGAAGCACAAGTGTTCACATTGCTTCGCAGAATCGCTTTTGTGCAGAAAACAGTAACACTTGTTCAGAACGAAAGAAAGCACAGAGCCCCAGATTTTATGTTGTCCTGGAGAGCTTGCAGAGCACTGGGGAAAGGCAGGCAGAGAATTCCCTGCTAGCACCTTCTCTGTGCCTGGGAAGCACAAGTGTTCACATTGCTTCGCAGAATCGCTTTTGTGCAGAAAACAGTAACACTTGTTCAGAACGAAAGAAAGCACAGAGCCCCAGATTTTATGTTGTCCTGGAGAGCTTGCAGAGCACTGGGGAAAGGCAGGCAGAGAATTCCCTGCTAGCACCTTCTCTGTGCCTGTTCACATTGTTTCGCAGAATCGCTTTTGTGCAGAAAACAGTAACACTTGTTCAGAACGAAAGAAAGCACAGAGCCCCAGATTTTATGTTGTCCTGGAGAGCTTGCAGAGCACTGGGGAAAGGCAGGCAGAGAATTCCCTGCTAGCACCTTCTCTGTGCCTGGGAAGCACAAGTGTTCACATTGCTTCGCAGAATCGCTTTTGTGCAGAAAACAGTAACACTTGTTCAGAACGAAAGAAAGCACAGAGCCCCAGATTTTATGTTCTCCTGGAGAGCTTGCAGAGCACTGGGGAAAGGCAGGCAGAGAATTCCCTGCTAGCACCTTCTCTGTGCCTGGGAAGCACAAGTGTTCACATTGCTTCGCAGAATCGCTTTTGTGCAGAAAACAGTAACACTTGTTCAGAACGAAAGAAAGCACAGAGCCCCAGATTTTATGTTGTCCTGGAGAGCTTGCAGAGCTCTCCAGAAAGGCAGGCAGAGAATTCCCTGCTAGCACCTTCTCTGTGCCTGGGAAGCACAAGTGTTCACATTGCTTCGCAGAATCGCTTTTGTGCAGAAAACAGTAACACTTGTTCAGAACGAAAGAAAGCACAGAGCCCCAGATTTGCTGTTGTCCTGGAGAGCTTGCAGAGCACTGGGGAAAGGCAGGTAGAGAATTCCCTGCTAGCACCTTCTCTGTGCCTGTTCACATTGTTTCGCAGAATCGCTTTTGTGCAGAAAACAGTAACACTTGTTCAGAACGAAAGAAAGCACAGCGCCCCAGATTTTATGTTGTCCTGGAGAGCTTGCAGAGCACTGGGGAAAGGCAGGCAGAGAATTCCCTGCTAGCACCTTCTCTGTGCCTGGGAAGCACAAGTGTTCACATTGCTTCGCAGAATCGCTTTTGTGCAGAAAACAGTAACACTTGTTCAGAACGAAAGAAAGCACAGAGCCCCAGATTTTATGTTGTCCTGGAGAGCTTGCAGAGCACTGGGGAAAGGCAGGCAGAGAATTCCCTGCTAGCACCTTCTCTGTGCCTGGGAAGCACAAGTGTTCACATTGCTTCGCAGAATCGCTTTTGTGCAGAAAACAGTAACACTTGTTCAGAACGAAAGAAAGCACAGAGCCCCAGATTTGCTGTTGTCCTGGAGAGCTTGCAGAGCACTGGGGAAAGGCAGGCAGAGAATTCCCTGCTAGCACCTTCTCTGTGCCTGGGAAGCAGAAGTGTTCACATTGCTTCGCAGAATCGCTTTTGTGCAGAAAACAGTAACACTTGTTCAGAACGAAAGAAAGCACAGAGCCCCAGATTTTATGTTGTCCTGGAGAGCTTGCAGAGCACTGGGGAAAGGCAGGCAGAGAATTCCCTGCTAGCACCTTCTCTGTGCCTGGGAAGCACAAGTGTTCACATTGCTTCGCAGAATCGCTTTTGTGCAGAAAACAGTAACACTTGTTCAGAACGAAAGAAAGCACAGAGCCCCAGATTTTATGTTGTCCTGGAGAGCTTGCAGAGCACTGGGGAAAGGCAGGCAGAGAATTCCCTGCTAGCACCTTCTCTGTGCCTGGGAAGCACAAGTGTTCACATTGCTTCGCAGAATCGCTTTTGTGCAGAAAACAGTAACACTTGTTCAGAACGAAAGAAAGCACAGAGCCCCAGATTTGCTGTTGTCCTGGAGAGCTTGCAGAGCACTGGGGAAAGGCAGGCAGAGAATTCCCTGCTAGCACCTTCTCTGTGCCTGGGAAGCACAAGTGTTCACATTGCTTCGCAGAATCGCTTTTGTGCAGAAAACAGTAACACTTGTTCAGAACGAAAGAAAGCACAGAGCCCCAGATTTTATGTTGTCCTGGAGAGCTTGCAGAGCACTGGGGAAAGGCAGGCAGAGAATTCCCTGCTAGCACCTTCTCTGTGCCTGGGAAGCACAAGTGTTCACATTGCTTCGCAGAATCGCTTTTGTGCAGAAAACAGTAACACTTGTTCCGAACGAAAGAAAGCACAGAGCCCCAGATTTTATGTTCTCCTGGAGAGCTTGCAGAGCACTGGGGAAAGGCAGGCAGAGAATTCCCTGCTAGCACCTTCTCTGTGCCTGGGAAGCAGAAGTGTTCACATTGCTTCGCAGAATCGCTTTTGTGCAGAAAACAGTAACACTTGTTCAGAACGAAAGAAAGCACAGAGCCCCAGATTTTATGTTGTCCTGGAGAGCTTGCAGAGCACTGGGGAAAGGCAGGCAGAGAATTCCCTGCTAGCACCTTCTCTGTGCCTGGGAAGCAGAAGTGTTCACATTGCTTCGCAGAATCGCTTTTGTGCAGAAAACAGTAACACTTGTTCCGAACGAAAGAAAGCACAGAGCCCCAGATTTGCTGTTGTCCTGGATAGCTTGCAGAGCACTGGGGAAAGGCAGGCAGAGAATTCCCTGCTAGCACCTTCTCTGTGCCTGGGAAGCAGAAGTGTTCACATTGCTTCGCAGAATCGCTTTTGTGCAGAAAACAGTAACACTTGTTCAGAACGAAAGAAAGCACAGAGCCCCAGATTTGCTGTTGTCCTGGAGAGCTTGCAGAGCACTGGGGAAAGGCAGGCAGAGAATTCCCTGCTAGCACCTTCTCTGTGCCTGGGAAGCACAAGTGTTCACATTGCTTCGCAGAATCGCTTTTGTGCAGAAAACAGTAACACTTGTTCAGAACGAAAGAAAGCACAGAGCCCCACATTTTATGTTGTCCTGGAGAGCTTGCAGAGCACTGGGGAAAGGCAGGCAGAGAATTCCCTGCTAGCACCTTCTCTGTGCCTGTTCACATTGCTTCGCAGAATCGCTTTTGTGCAGAAAACAGTAACACTTGTTCAGAACGAAAGAAAGCACAGAGCCCCAGATTTTATGTTGTCCTGGAGAGCTTGCAGAGCACTGGGGAAAGGCAGGCAGAGAATTCCCTGCTAGCACTTTCTCTGTGCCTGGGAAGCACAAGTGTTCACATTGCTTCGCAGAATCGCTTTTGTGCAGAAAACAGTAACACTTGTTCAGAACGAAAGAAAGCACAGAGCCCCAGATTTTATGTTGTCCTGGAGAGCTTGCAGAGCACTGGGGAAAGGCAGGCAGAGAATTCCCTGCTAGCACCTTCTCTGTGCCTGTTCACATTGCTTCGCAGAATCGCTTTTGTGCAGAAAACAGTAACACTTGTTCAGAACGAAAGAAAGCACAGAGCCCCAGATTTGCTGTTGTCCTGGAGAGCTTGCAGAGCACTGGGGAAAGGCAGGCAGAGAATTCCCTGCTAGCACCTTCTCTGTGCCTGGGAAGCAGAAGTGTTCACATTGCTTCGCAGAATCGCTTTTGTGCAGAAAACAGTAACACTTGTTCAGAACGAAAGAAAGCACAGAGCCCCAGATTTTATGTTGTCCTGGAGAGCTTGCAGAGCACTGGGGAAAGGCAGGCAGAGAGTTCCCTGCTAGTACCTTCTCTGTGCCTGGGAAGCACAAGTGTTCACATTGCTTCGCAGAATCGCTTTTGTGCAGAAAACAGTAACACTTGTTCAGAACGAAAGAAAGCACAGAGCCCCAGATTTTATGTTGTCCTGGAGAGCTTGCAGAGCACTGGGGAAAGGCAGGCAGAGAATTCCCTGCTAGCACCTTCTCTGTGCCTGGGAAGCACAAGTGTTCACATTGCTTCGCAGAATCGCTTTTGTGCAGAAAACAGTAACACTTGTTCAGAACGAAAAAAAGCACAGAGCCCCAGATTTTATGTTCTCCTGGAGAGCTTGCAGAGCTCTCCAGAAAGGCAGGCAGAGAATTCCCTGCTAGCACCTTCTCTGTGCCTGGGAAGCACAAGTGTTCACATTGCTTCGCAGAATCGCTTTTGTGCAGAAAACAGTAACACTTGTTCAGAACGAAAGAAAGCACAGAGCCCCAGATTTTATGTTGTCCTGGAGAGCTTGCAGAGCACTGGGGAAAGGCAGGTAGAGAATTCCCTGCTAGCACCTTCTCTGTGCCTGTTCACATTGTTTCGCAGAATCGCTTTTGTGCAGAAAACAGTAACACTTGTTCAGAACGAAAGAAAGCACAGCGCCCCAGATTTTATGTTGTCCTGGAGAGCTTGCAGAGCACTGGGGAAAGGCAGGCAGAGAATTCCCTGCTAGCACCTTCTCTGTGCCTGGGAAGCACAAGTGTTCACATTGCTTCGCAGAATCGCTTTTGTGCAGAAAACAGTAACACTTGTTCAGAACGAAAGAAAGCACAGAGCCCCAGATTTTATGTTGTCCTGGAGAGCTTGCAGAGCACTGGGGAAAGGCAGGCAGAGAATTCCCTGCTAGCACCTTCTCTGTGCCTGGGAAGCAGAAGTGTTCACATTGCTTCGCAGAATCGCTTTTGTGCAGAAAACAGTAACACTTGTTCAGAACGAAAGAAAGCACAGAGCCCCAGATTTGCTGTTGTCCTGGAGAGCTTGCAGAGCACTGGGGAAAGGCAGGCAGAGAATTCCCTGCTAGCACCTTCTCTGTGCCTGGGAAGCACAAGTGTTCACATTGCTTCGCAGAATCGCTTTTGTGCAGAAAACAGTAACACTTGTTCAGAACGAAAGAAAGCACAGAGCCCCAGATTTTATGTTGTCCTGGAGAGCTTGCAGAGCACTGGGGAAAGGCAGGCAGAGAATTCCCTGCTAGCACCTTCTCTGTGCCTGTTCACATTGTTTCGCAGAATCGCTTTTGTGCAGAAAACAGTAACACTTGTTCAGAACGAAAGAAAGCACAGAGCCCCAGATTTTATGTTGTCCTGGAGAGCTTGCAGAGCACTGGGGAAAGGCAGGCAGAGAATTCCCTGCTAGCACTTTCTCTGTGCCTGGGAAGCAGAAGTGTTCACATTGCTTCGCAGAATCGCTTTTGTGCAGAAAACAGTAACACTTGTTCAGAACGAAAGAAAGCACAGAGCCCCAGATTTTATGTTGTCCTGGAGAGCTTGCAGAGCACTGGGGAAAGGCAGGCAGAGAATTCCCTGCTAGCACCTTCTCTGTGCCTGTTCACATTGCTTCGCAGAATCGCTTTTGTGCAGAAAACAGTAACACTTGTTCAGAACGAAAGAAAGCACAGAGCCCCAGATTTTATGTTGTCCTGGAGAGCTTGCAGAGCACTGGGGAAAGGCAGGCAGAGAATTCCCTGCTAGCACCTTCTCTGTGCCTGGGAAGCACAAGTGTTCACATTGCTTCGCAGAATCGCTTTTGTGCAGAAAACAGTAACACTTGTTCAGAACGAAAGAAAGCACAGAGCCCCAGATTTTATGTTGTCCTGGAGAGCTTGCAGAGCACTGGGGAAAGGCAGGCAGAGAGTTCCCTGCTAGTACCTTCTCTGTGCCTGGGAAGCACAAGTGTTCACATTGCTTCGCAGAATCGCTTTTGTGCAGAAAACAGTAACACTTGTTCAGAATGAAAGAAAGCACAGAACCCCAGATTTTATGTTGTCCTGGAGAGCTTGCAGAGCACTGGGGAAAGGCAGGCATAGAATTCCCTGCTAGCACCTTCTCTGTGCCTGGGAAGCAGAAGTGTTCACATTGCTTCGCAGAATCGCTTTTGTGCAGAAAACAGTAACACTTGTTCAGAACGAAAGAAAGCACAGAGCCCAGGATTTTATGTTGTCCTGGAGAGCTTGCAGAGCACTGGGGAAAGGCAGGCAGAGAATTCCCTGCTAGCACCTTCTCTGTGCCTGGGAAGCACAAGTGATCACATTGCTTCGCAGAATCGCTTTTGTGCAGAAAACAGTAACACTTGTTCAGAACGAAAGAAAGCACAGAGCCCCAGATTTTATGTTGTCCTGGAGAGCTTGCAGAGCACTGGGGAAAGGCAGGCAGAGAATTCCCTGCTAGCACCTTCTCTGTGCCTGGGAAGCACAAGTGTTCACATTGCTTCGCAGAATCGCTTTTGTGCAGAAAACAGTAACACTTGTTCAGAATGAAAGAAAGCACAGAACCCCAGATTTTATGTTGTCCTGGAGAGCTTGCAGAGCACTGGGGAAAGGCAGGCAGAGAATTCCCTGCTAGCACCTTCTCTGTGCCTGGGAAGCAGAAGTGTTCACATTGCTTCGCAGAATCGCTTTTGTGCAGAAAACAGTAACACTTGTTCAGAACGAAAGAAAGCACAGAGCCCCAGATTTTATGTTGTCCTGGAGAGCTTGCAGAGCACTGGGGAAAGGCAGGCAGAGAATTCCCTGCTAGCACCTTCTCTGTGCCTGGGAAGCAGAAGTGTTCACATTGCTTCGCAGAATCGCTTTTGTGCAGAAAACAGTAACACTTGTTCAGAACGAAAGAAAGCACAGAGCCCCAGATTTTATGTTGTCCTGGAGAGCTTGCAGAGCACTGGGGAAAGGCAGGCAGAGAATTCCCTGCTAGCACCTTCTCTGTGCCTGGGAAGCACAAGTGTTCACATTGCTTCGCAGAATCGCTTTTGTGCAGAAAACAGTAACACTTGTTCAGAACGAAAGAAAGCACAGAGCCCCAGATTTTATGTTGTCCTGGAGAGCTTGCAGAGCACTGGGGAAAGGCAGGCAGAGAATTCCCTGCTAGCACCTTCTCTGTGCCTGGGAAGCACAAGTGTTCACATTGCTTCGCAGAATGGCTTTTGTGCAGAAAACAGTAACACTTGTTCAGAATGAAAGAAAGCACAGAACCCCACATTTTATGTTGTCCTGGAGAGCTTGCAGAGCACTGGGGAAAGGCAGGCAGAGAATTCCCTGCTAGCACCTTCTCTGTGCCTGGGAAGCACAAGTGTTCACATTGCTTCGCAGAATCGCTTTTGTGCAGAAAACAGTAACACTTGTTCAGAACGAAAGAAAGCACAGAGCCCCAGATTTTATGTTGTCCTGGAGAGCTTGCAGAGCACTGGGGAAAGGCAGGCAGAGAATTCCCTGCTAGCACCTTCTCTGTGCCTGGGAAGCAGAAGTGTTCACATTGCTTCGCAGAATCGCTTTTGTGCAGAAAACAGTAACACTTGTTCAGAACGAAAGAAAGCACAGAGCCCCAGATTTGCTGTTGTCCTGGAGAGCTTGCAGAGCACTGGGGAAAGGCAGGCAGAGAATTCCCTGCTAGCACCTTCTCTGTGCCTGGGAAGCAGAAGTGTTCACATTGCTTCGCAGAATCGCTTTTGTGCAGAAAACAGTAACACTTGTTCAGAACGAAAGAAAGCACAGAGCCCCAGATTTTATGTTGTCCTGGAGAGCTTGCAGAGCACTGGGGAAAGGCAGGCAGAGAATTCCCTGCTAGCACCTTCTCTGTGCCTGGGAAGCACAAGTGTTCACATTGCTTCGCAGAATCGCTTTTGTGCAGAAAACAGTAACACTTGTTCAGAACGAAAGAAAGCACAGAGCCCCAGATTTTATGTTGTCCTGGAGAGCTTGCAGAGCACTGGGGAAAGGCAGGCAGAGAATTCCCTGCTAGCACCTTCTCTGTGCCTGGGAAGCACAAGTGTTCACATTGCTTCGCAGAATCGCTTTTGTGCAGAAAACAGTAACACTTGTTCAGAACGAAAGAAAGCACAGAGCCCCAGATTTTATGTTGTCCTGGAGAGCTTGCAGAGCAGTGGGGAAAGGCAGGCAGAGAATTCCCTGCTAGCACCTTCTCTGTGCCTGGGAAGCACAAGTGTTCACATTGCTTCGCAGAATCGCTTTTGTGCAGAAAACAGTAACACTTGTTCAGAATGAAAGAAAGCACAGAACCCCAGATTTTATGTTGTCCTGGAGAGCTTGCAGAGCACTGGGGAAAGGCAGGCAGAGAATTCCCTGCTAGCACCTTCTCTGTGCCTGGGAAGCAGAAGTGTTCACATTGCTTCGCAGAATCGCTTTTGTGCAGAAAACAGTAACACTTGGTCAGGAAGAAAGAAAGCACAGAGCCCCAGATTTTATGTTGTCCTGGAGAGCTTGCAGAGCAGTGGGGAAAGGCAGGCAGAGAATTCCCTGCTAGTACCTTCTCTGTGCCTGTTCACATTGCATCGCAGAATCGCTTTTGTGCAGAAAACAGTAACACTTGTTCAGAACGAAAGAAAGCACAGAGCCCCAGATTTGCTGTTGTCCTGGAGAGCTTGCAGAGCACTGGGGAAAGGCAGGCAGAGAATTCCCTGCTAGCACCTTCTCTGTGCCTGGGAAGCACAAGTGTTCACATTGCTTCGCAGAATCGCTTTTGTGCAGAAAACAGTAACACTTGTTCAGAACGAAAGAAAGCACAGAGCCCCAGATTTACTGTTGTCCTAGAGAGCTTGCAGAGCACTGGGGAAAGGCAGGCAGAGAATTCCCTGCTAGCACCTTCTCTGTGCCTGGGAAGCAGAAGTGTTCACATTGCTTCGCAGAAACGCTTTTGTGCAGAAAACAGTAACACTTGTTCAGAACGAAAGAAAGCACAGAGCCCCAGATTTTATGTTGTCCTGGAGAGCTTGCAGAGCACTGGGGAAAGGCAGGCAGAGAATTCCCTGCTAGCACCTTCTCTGTGCCTGGGAAGCACAAGTGTTCACATTGCATCGCAGAATCGCTTTTGTGCAGAAAACAGTAACACTTGTTCAGAACGAAAGAAAGCACAGAGCCCCAGATTTTATGTTGTCCTGGAGAGCTTGCAGAGCACTGGGGAAAGGCAGGCAGAGAATTCCCTGCTAGCACCTTCTCTGTGCCTGGGAAGCACAAGTGTTCACATTGCTTCGCAGAAACGCTTTTGTGCAGAAAACAGTAACACTTGTTCAGAACGAAAGAAAGCACAGAGCCCCAGATTTTATGTTGTCCTGGAGAGCTTGCAGAGCACTGGGGAAAGGCAGGCAGAGAATTCCCTGCTAGCACCTTCTCTGTGCCTGGGAAGCACAAGTGTTCACATTGCTTCGCAGAATCGCTTTTGTGCAGAAAACAGTAACACTTGTTCAGAACGAAAGAAAGCACAGAGGCCCAGATTTACTGTTGTCCTAGAGAGCTTGCAGAGCACTGGGGAAAGGCAGGCAGAGAATTCCCTGCTAGCACCTTCTCTGTGCCTGGGAAGCAGAAGTGTTCACATTGCTTCGCAGAAACGCTTTTGTGCAGAAAACAGTAACACTTGTTCAGAACGAAAGAAAGCACAGAGCCCCAGATTTTATGTTGTCCTGGAGAGCTTGCAGAGCACTGGGGAAAGGCAGGCAGAGAATTCCCTGCTAGCACCTTCTCTGTGCCTGGGAAGCACAAGTGTTCACATTGCTTCGCAGAATCGCTTTTGTGCAGAAAACAGTAACAGTTGTTCAGAACGAAAGAAAGCACAGAGCCCCAGATTTTATGTTGTCCTGGAGAGCTTGCAGAGCACTGGGGAAAGGCAGGCAGAGAATTCCCTGCTAGCACCTTCTCTGTGCCTGGGAAGCAGAAGTGTTCACATTGCTTCGCAGAATCGCTTTTGTGCAGAAAACAGTAACACTTGTTCAGAACGAAAGAAAGCACAGAGCCCCAGATTTTATGTTGTCCTGGAGAGCTTGCAGAGCACTGGGGAAAGGCAGGCAGAGAATTCCCTGCTAGCACCTTCTCTGTGCCTGGGAAGCAGAAGTGTTCACATTGCTTCGCAGAATCGCTTTTGTGCAGAAAACAGTAACACTTGTTCAGAATGAAAGAAAGCACAGAACCCCAGATTTTATGTTGTCCTGGAGAGCTTGCAGAGCACTGAGGAAAGGCAGGCAGAGAATTCCCTGCTAGCACCTTCTCTGTGCCTGGGAAGCAGAAGTGTTCACATTGCTTCGCAGAATCGCTTTTGTGCAGAAAACAGTAACACTTGTTCAGAACGAAAGAAAGCACAGAGCCCAGGATTTTATGTTGTCCTGGAGAGCTTGCAGAGCACTGGGGAAAGGCAGGCAGAGAATTCCCTGCTAGCACCTTCTCTGTGCCTGGGAAGCACAAGTGTTCACATTGCTTCGCAGAATCGCTTTTGTGCAGAAAACAGTAACACTTGTTCAGAACGAAAGAAAGCACAGAGCCCCAGATTTTATGTTGTCCTGGAGAGCTTGCAGAGCACTGGGGAAAGGCAGGCAGAGAATTCCCTGCTAGCACCTTCTCTGTGCCTGGGAAGCACAAGTGTTCACATTGCTTCGCAGAATCGCTTTTGTGCAGAAAACAGTAACACTTGTTCAGAACGAAAGAAAGCACAGAGCCCCAGATTTTATGTTGTCCTGGAGAGCTTGCAGAGCACTGGGGAAAGGCAGGCAGAGAATTCCCTGCTAGCACCTTCTCTGTGCCTGGGAAGCACAAGTGTTCACATTGCTTCGCAGAATCGCTTTTGTGCAGAAAACAGTAACACTTGTTCAGAATGAAAGAAAGCACAGAACCCCAGATTTTATGTTGTCCTGGAGAGCTTGCAGAGCACTGGGGAAAGGCAGGCAGAGAATTCCCTGCTAGCACCTTCTCTGTGCCTGGGAAGCAGAAGTGTTCACATTGCTTCGCAGAATCGCTTTTGTGCAGAAAACAGTAACACTTGTTCAGAACGAAAGAAAGCACAGAGCCCCAGATTTTATGTTGTCCTGGAGAGCTTGCAGAGCACTGGGGAAAGGCAGGCAGAGAATTCCCTGCTAGCACCTTCTCTGTGCCTGGGAAGCAGAAGTGTTCACATTGCTTCGCAGAATCGCTTTTGTGCAGAAAACAGTAACACTTGTTCAGAACGAAAGAAAGCACAGAGCCCCAGATTTTATGTTGTCCTGGAGAGCTTGCAGAGCACTGGGGAAAGGCAGGCAGAGAATTCCCTGCTAGCACCTTCTCTGTGCCTGGGAAGCACAAGTGTTCACATTGCTTCGCAGAATCGCTTTTGTGCAGAAAACAGTAACACTTGTTCAGAACGAAAGAAAGCACAGAGCCCCAGATTTTATGTTGTCCTGGAGAGCTTGCAGAGCACTGGGGAAAGGCAGGCAGAGAATTCCCTGCTAGCACCTTCTCTGTGCCTGGGAAGCAGAAGTGTTCACATTGCTTCGCAGAATCGCTTTTGTGCAGAAAACAGTAACACTTGTTCAGAACGAAAGAAAGCACAGAGCCCCAGATTTTATGTTGTCCTGGAGAGCTTGCAGAGCACTGGGGAAAGGCAGGCAGAGAATTCCCTGCTAGCACCTTCTCTGTGCCTGGGAAGCACAAGTGTTCACATTGCTTCGCAGAATCGCTTTTGTGCAGAAAACAGTAACACTTGTTCAGAATGAAAGAAAGCACAGAACCCCACATTTTATGTTGTCCTGGAGAGCTTGCAGAGCACTGGGGAAAGGCAGGCAGAGAATTCCCTGCTAGCACCTTCTCTGTGCCTGGGAAGCAGAAGTGTTCACATTGCTTCGCAGAATCGCTTTTGTGCAGAAAACAGTAACACTTGTTCAGAACGAAAGAAAGCACAGAGCCCCAGATTTTATGTTGTCCTGGAGAGCTTGCAGAGCACTGGGGAAAGGCAGGCAGAGAATTCCCTGCTAGCACCTTCTCTGTGCCTGGGAAGCACAAGTGTTCACATTGCTTCGCAGAATCGCTTTTGTGCAGAAAACAGTAACACTTGTTCAGAACGAAAGAAAGCACAGAGCCCCAGATTTTATGTTGTCCTGGAGAGCTTGCAGAGCAGTGGGGAAAGGCAGGCAGAGAATTCCCTGCTAGTACCTTCTCTGTGCCTGTTCACATTGCATCGCAGAATCGCTTTTGTGCAGAAAACAGTAACACTTGTTCAGAACGAAAGAAAGCACAGAGCCCCAGATTTGCTGTTGTCCTGGAGAGCTTGCAGAGCACTGGGGAAAGGCAGGCAGAGAATTCCCTGCTAGCACCTTCTCTGTGCCTGGGAAGCACAAGTGTTCACATTGCTTCGCAGAATCGCTTTTGTGCAGAAAACAGTAACACTTGTTCAGAACGAAAGAAAGCACAGAGCCCCAGATTTACTGTTGTCCTAGAGAGCTTGCAGAGCACTGGGGAAAGGCAGGCAGAGAATTCCCTGCTAGCACCTTCTCTGTGCCTGGGAAGCAGAAGTGTTCACATTGCTTCGCAGAAACGCTTTTGTGCAGAAAACAGTAACACTTGTTCAGAACGAAAGAAAGCACAGAGCCCCAGATTTTATGTTGTCCTGGAGAGCTTGCAGAGCACTGGGGAAAGGCAGGCAGAGAATTCCCTGCTAGCACCTTCTCTGTGCCTGGGAAGCACAAGTGTTCACATTGCTTCGCAGAATCGCTTTTGTGCAGAAAACAGTAACACTTGTTCAGAACGAAAGAAAGCACAGAGCCCCAGATTTTATGTTGTCCTGGAGAGCTTGCAGAGCACTGGGGAAAGGCAGGCAGAGAATTCCCTGCTAGCACCTTCTCTGTGCCTGGGAAGCACAAGTGTTCACATTGCTTCGCAGAAACGCTTTTGTGCAGAAAACAGTAACACTTGTTCAGAACGAAAGAAAGCACAGAGCCCCAGATTTTATGTTGTCCTGGAGAGCTTGCAGAGCACTGGGGAAAGGCAGGCAGAGAATTCCCTGCTAGCACCTTCTCTGTGCCTGGGAAGCACAAGTGTTCACATTGCTTCGCAGAATCGCTTTTGTGCAGAAAACAGTAACACTTGTTCAGAACGAAAGAAAGCACAGAGGCCCAGATTTACTGTTGTCCTAGAGAGCTTGCAGAGCACTGGGGAAAGGCAGGCAGAGAATTCCCTGCTAGCACCTTCTCTGTGCCTGGGAAGCAGAAGTGTTCACATTGCTTCGCAGAAACGCTTTTGTGCAGAAAACAGTAACACTTGTTCAGAACGAAAGAAAGCACAGAGCCCCAGATTTTATGTTGTCCTGGAGAGCTTGCAGAGCACTGGGGAAAGGCAGGCAGACAATTCCCTGCTAGCACCTTCTCTGTGCCTGTTCACATTGCTTCGCAGAATCGCTTTTGTGCAGAAAACAGTAACACTTGTTCAGAACGAAAGAAAGCACAGAGCCCCAGATTTTATGTTGTCCTGGAGAGCTTGCAGAGCACTGGGGAAAGGCAGGCAGAGAATTCCCTGCTAGCACCTTCTCTGTGCCTGGGAAGCACAAGTGTTCACATTGCTTCGCAGAATCGCTTTTGTGCAGAAAACAGTAACAGTTGTTCAGAACGAAAGAAAGCACAGAGCCCCAGATTTTATGTTGTCCTGGAGAGCTTGCAGAGCACTGGGGAAAGGCAGGCAGAGAATTCCCTGCTAGCACCTTCTCTGTGCCTGGGAAGCAGAAGTGTTCACATTGCTTCGCAGAATCGCTTTTGTGCAGAAAACAGTAACACTTGTTCAGAACGAAAGAAAGCACAGAGCCCCAGATTTTATGTTGTCCTGGAGAGCTTGCAGAGCACTGGGGAAAGGCAGGCAGAGAATTCCCTGCTAGCACCTTCTCTGTGCCTGGGAAGCAGAAGTGTTCACATTGCTTCGCAGAATCGCTTTTGTGCAGAAAACAGTAACACTTGTTCAGAATGAAAGAAAGCACAGAACCCCAGATTTTATGTTGTCCTGGAGAGCTTGCAGAGCACTGAGGAAAGGCAGGCAGAGAATTCCCTGCTAGCACCTTCTCTGTGCCTGGGAAGCAGAAGTGTTCACATTGCTTCGCAGAATCGCTTTTGTGCAGAAAACAGTAACACTTGTTCAGAACGAAAGAAAGCACAGAGCCCAGGATTTTATGTTGTCCTGGAGAGCTTGCAGAGCACTGGGGAAAGGCAGGCAGAGAATTCCCTGCTAGCACCTTCTCTGTGCCTGGGAAGCACAAGTGTTCACATTGCTTCGCAGAATCGCTTTTGTGCAGAAAACAGTAACACTTGTTCAGAACGAAAGAAAGCACAGAGCCCCAGATTTTATGTTGTCCTGGAGAGCTTGCAGAGCACTGGGGAAAGGCAGGCAGAGAATTCCCTGCTAGCACCTTCTCTGTGCCTGGGAAGCACAAGTGTTCACATTGCTTCGCAGAATCGCTTTTGTGCAGAAAACAGTAACACTTGTTCAGAACGAAAGAAAGCACAGAGCCCCAGATTTTATGTTGTCCTGGAGAGCTTGCAGAGCACTGGGGAAAGGCAGGCAGAGAATTCCCTGCTAGCACCTTCTCTGTGCCTGGGAAGCACAAGTGTTCACATTGCTTCGCAGAATCGCTTTTGTGCAGAAAACAGTAACACTTGTTCAGAATGAAAGAAAGCACAGAACCCCAGATTTTATGTTGTCCTGGAGAGCTTGCAGAGCACTGGGGAAAGGCAGGCAGAGAATTCCCTGCTAGCACCTTCTCTGTGCCTGGGAAGCAGAAGTGTTCACATTGCTTCGCAGAATCGCTTTTGTGCAGAAAACAGTAACACTTGTTCAGAACGAAAGAAAGCACAGAGCCCCAGATTTTATGTTGTCCTGGAGAGCTTGCAGAGCACTGGGGAAAGGCAGGCAGAGAATTCCCTGCTAGCACCTTCTCTGTGCCTGGGAAGCAGAAGTGTTCACATTGCTTCGCAGAATCGCTTTTGTGCAGAAAACAGTAACACTTGTTCAGAACGAAAGAAAGCACAGAGCCCCAGATTTTATGTTGTCCTGGAGAGCTTGCAGAGCACTGGGGAAAGGCAGGCAGAGAATTCCCTGCTAGCACCTTCTCTGTGCCTGGGAAGCAGAAGTGTTCACATTGCTTCGCAGAATCGCTTTTGTGCAGAAAACAGTAACACTTGTTCAGAACGAAAGAAAGCACAGAGCCCCAGATTTTATGTTGTCCTGGAGAGCTTGCAGAGCACTGGGGAAAGGCAGGCAGAGAATTCCCTGCTAGCACCTTCTCTGTGCCTGGGAAGCACAAGTGTTCACATTGCTTCGCAGAATCGCTTTTGTGCAGAAAACAGTAACACTTGTTCAGAATGAAAGAAAGCACAGAACCCCACATTTTATGTTGTCCTGGAGAGCTTGCAGAGCACTGGGGAAAGGCAGGCAGAGAATTCCCTGCTAGCACCTTCTCTGTGCCTGGGAAGCACAAGTGTTCACATTGCTTCGCAGAATCGCTTTTGTGCAGAAAACAGTAACACTTGTTCAGAACGAAAGAAAGCACAGAGCCCCAGATTTTATGTTGTCCTGGAGAGCTTGCAGAGCACTGGGGAAAGGCAGGCAGAGAATTCCCTGCTAGCACCTTCTCTGTGCCTGGGAAGCACAAGTGTTCACATTGCTTCGCAGAATCGCTTTTGTGCAGAAAACAGTAACACTTGTTCAGAACGAAAGAAAGCACAGAGCCCCAGATTTTATGTTGTCCTGGAGAGCTTGCAGAGCACTGGGGAAAGGCAGGCAGAGAATTCCCTGCTAGCACCTTCTCTGTGCCTGGGAAGCAGAAGTGTTCACATTGCTTCGCAGAATCGCTTTTGTGCAGAAAACAGTAACACTTGTTCAGAACGAAAGAAAGCACAGAGCCCCAGATTTTATGTTGTCCTGGAGAGCTTGCAGAGCACTGGGGAAAGGCAGGCAGAGAATTCCCTGCTAGTACCTTCTCTGTGCCTGTTCACATTGCATCGCAGAATCGCTTTTGTGCAGAAAACAGTAACACTTGTTCAGAACGAAAGAAAGCACAGAGCCCCAGATTTGCTGTTGTCCTGGAGAGCTTGCAGAGCACTGGGGAAAGGCAGGCAGAGAATTCCCTGCTAGCACCTTCTCTGTGCCTGGGAAGCACAAGTGTTCACATTGCTTCGCAGAATCGCTTTTGTGCAGAAAACAGTAACACTTGTTCAGAACGAAAGAAAGCACAGAGCCCCAGATTTACTGTTGTCCTAGAGAGCTTGCAGAGCACTGGGGAAAGGCAGGCAGAGAATTCCCTGCTAGCACCTTCTCTGTGCCTGGGAAGCACAAGTGTTCACATTGCTTCGCAGAATCGCTTTTGTGCAGAAAACAGTAACACTTGTTCAGAATGAAAGAAAGCACAGAACCCCACATTTTATGTTGTCCTGGAGAGCTTGCAGAGCACTGGGGAAAGGCAGGCAGAGAATTCCCTGCTAGCACCTTCTCTGTGCCTGGGAAGCACAAGTGTTCACATTGCTTCGCAGAATCGCTTTTGTGCAGAAAACAGTAACACTTGTTCAGAACGAAAGAAAGCACAGAGCCCCAGATTTTATGTTGTCCTGGAGAGCTTGCAGAGCACTGGGGAAAGGCAGGCAGAGAATTCCCTGCTAGCACCTTCTCTGTGCCTGGGAAGCACAAGTGTTCACATTGCTTCGCAGAATCGCTTTTGTGCAGAAAACAGTAACACTTGTTCAGAACGAAAGAAAGCACAGAGCCCCAGATTTTATGTTGTCCTGGAGAGCTTGCAGAGCACTGGGGAAAGGCAGGCAGAGAATTCCCTGCTAGCACCTTCTCTGTGCCTGGGAAGCAGAAGTGTTCACATTGCTTCGCAGAATCTCTTTTGTGCAGAAAACAGTAACACTTGTTCAGAACGAAAGAAAGCACAGAGCCCCAGATTTTATGTTGTCCTGGAGAGCTTGCAGAGCACTGGGGAAAGGCAGGCAGAGAATTCCCTGCTAGTACCTTCTCTGTGCCTGTTCACATTGCATCGCAGAATCGCTTTTGTGCAGAAAACAGTAACACTTGTTCAGAACGAAAGAAAGCACAGAGCCCCAGATTTTATGTTGTCCTGGAGAGCTTGCAGAGCACTGGGGAAAGGCAGGCAGAGAATTCCCTGCTAGCACCTTCTCTGTGCCTGGGAAGCAGAAGTGTTCACATTGCTTCGCAGAATCGCTTTTGTGCAGAAAACAGTAACACTTGTTCAGAACGAAAGAAAGCACAGAGCCCCAGATTTTATGTTGTCCTGGAGAGCTTGCAGAGCACTGGGGAAAGGCAGGCAGAGAATTCCCTGCTAGCACCTTCTCTGTGCCTGGGAAGCACAAGTGTTCACATTGCTTCGCAGAATCGCTTTTGTGCAGAAAACAGTAACACTTGTTCAGAATGAAAGAAAGCACAGAACCCCACATTTTATGTTGTCCTGGAGAGCTTGCAGAGCACTGGGGAAAGGCAGGCAGAGAATTCCCTGCTAGCACCTTCTCTGTGCCTGGGAAGCACAAGTGTTCACATTGCTTCGCAGAATCGCTTTTGTGCAGAAAACAGTAACACTTGTTCAGAACGAAAGAAAGCACAGAGCCCCAGATTTTATGTTGTCCTGGAGAGCTTGCAGAGCACTGGGGAAAGGCAGGCAGAGAATTCCCTGCTAGCACCTTCTCTGTGCCTGGGAAGCACAAGTGTTCACATTGCTTCGCAGAATCGCTTTTGTGCAGAAAACAGTAACACTTGTTCAGAACGAAAGAAAGCACAGAGCCCCAGATTTTATGTTGTCCTGGAGAGCTTGCAGAGCACTGGGGAAAGGCAGGCAGAGAATTCCCTGCTAGCACCTTCTCTGTGCCTGGGAAGCAGAAGTGTTCACATTGCTTCGCAGAATCGCTTTTGTGCAGAAAACAGTAACACTTGTTCAGAACGAAAGAAAGCACAGAGCCCCAGATTTACTGTTGTCCTAGAGAGCTTGCAGAGCACTGGGGAAAGGCAGGCAGAGAATTCCCTGCTAGCACCTTCTCTGTGCCTGGGAAGCAGAAGTGTTCACATTGCTTCGCAGAATCGCTTTTGTGCAGAAAACAGTAACACTTGTTCAGAACGAAAGAAAGCACAGAGCCCCAGATTTTATGTTGTCCTGGAGAGCTTGCAGAGCACTGGGGAAAGGCAGGCAGAGAATTCCCTGCTAGCACCTTCTCTGTGCCTGGGAAGCACAAGTGTTCACATTGCATCGCAGAATCGCTTTTGTGCAGAAAACAGTAACACTTGTTCAGAACGAAAGAAAGCACAGAGCCCCAGATTTTATGTTGTCCTGGAGAGCTTGCAGAGCACTGGGGAAAGGCAGGCAGAGAATTCCCTGCTAGCACCTTCTCTGTGCCTGGGAAGCACAAGTGTTCACATTGCTTCGCAGAAACGCTTTTGTGCAGAAAACAGTAACACTTGTTCAGAACGAAAGAAAGCACAGAGCCCCAGATTTTATGTTGTCCTGGAGAGCTTGCAGAGCACTGGGGAAAGGCAGGCAGAGAATTCCCTGCTAGCACCTTCTCTGTGCCTGGGAAGCACAAGTGTTCACATTGCTTCGCAGAATCGCTTTTGTGCAGAAAACAGTAACACTTGTTCAGAACGAAAGAAAGCACAGAGGCCCAGATTTACTGTTGTCCTAGAGAGCTTGCAGAGCACTGGGGAAAGGCAGGCAGAGAATTCCCTGCTAGCACCTTCTCTGTGCCTGGGAAGCAGAAGTGTTCACATTGCTTCGCAGAATCGCTTTTGTGCAGAAAACAGTAACACTTGTTCAGAACGAAAGAAAGCACAGAGCCCCAGATTTTATGTTGTCCTGGAGAGCTTGCAGAGCAGTGGGGAAAGGCAGGCAGAGAATTCCCTGCTAGTACCTTCTCTGTGCCTGTTCACATTGCATCGCAGAATCGCTTTTGTGCAGAAAACAGTAACACTTGTTCAGAACGAAAGAAAGCACAGAGCCCCAGATTTGCTGTTGTCCTGGAGAGCTTGCAGAGCACTGGGGAAAGGCAGGCAGAGAATTCCCTGCTAGCACCTTCTCTGTGCCTGGGAAGCACAAGTGTTCACATTGCTTCGCAGAATCGCTTTTGTGCAGAAAACAGTAACACTTGTTCAGAACGAAAGAAAGCACAGAGCCCCAGATTTACTGTTGTCCTTGAGAGCTTGCAGAGCACTGGGGAAAGGCAGGCAGAGAATTCCCTGCTAGCACCTTCTCTGTGCCTGGGAAGCAGAAGTGTTCACATTGCTTCGCAGAAACGCTTTTGTGCAGAAAACAGTAACACTTGTTCAGAACGAAAGAAAGCACAGAGCCCCAGATTTTATGTTGTCCTGGAGAGCTTGCAGAGCACTGGGGAAAGGCAGGCAGAGAATTCCCTGCTAGCACCTTCTCTGTGCCTGGGAAGCACAAGTGTTCACATTGCTTCGCAGAATCGCTTTTGTGCAGAAAACAGTAACACTTGTTCAGAACGAAAGAAAGCACAGAGCCCCAGATTTTATGTTGTCCTGGAGAGCTTGCAGAGCACTGGGGAAAGGCAGGCAGAGAATTCCCTGCTAGCACCTTCTCTGTGCCTGGGAAGCACAAGTGTTCACATTGCTTCGCAGAATCGCTTTTGTGCAGAAAACAGTAACACTTGTTCAGAACGAAAGAAAGCACAGAGCCCCAGATTTGCTGTTGTCCTGGAGAGCTTGCAGAGCACTGGGGAAAGGCAGGCAGAGAATTCCCTGCTAGCACCTTCTCTGTGCCTGGGAAGCACAAGTGTTCACATTGCTTCGCAGAAACGCTTTTGTGCAGAAAACAGTAACACTTGTTCAGAACGAAAGAAAGCACAGAGCCCCAGATTTTATGTTGTCCTGGAGAGCTTGCAGAGCACTGGGGAAAGGCAGGCAGAGAATTCCCTGCTAGCACCTTCTCTGTGCCTGGGAAGCACAAGTGTTCACATTGCTTCGCAGAATCGCTTTTGTGCAGAAAACAGTAACACTTGTTCAGAACGAAAGAAAGCACAGAGCCCCAGATTTGCTGTTGTCCTGGAGAGCTTGCAGAGCACTGGGGAAAGGCAGGCAGAGAATTCCCTGCTAGCACCTTCTCTGTGCCTGGGAAGCAGAAGTGTTCACATTGCTTCGCAGAAACGCTTTTGTGCAGAAAACAGTAACACTTGTTCAGAACGAAAGAAAGCACAGAGCCCCAGATTTTATGTTGTCCTGGAGAGCTTGCAGAGCACTGGGGAAAGGCAGGCAGAGAATTCCCTGCTAGCACCTTCTCTGTGCCTGGGAAGCACAAGTGTTCACATTGCTTCGCAGAATCGCTTTTGTGCAGAAAACAGTAACACTTGTTCAGAACGAAAGAAAGCACAGAGCCCCAGATTTTATGTTGTCCTGGAGAGCTTGCAGAGCACTGGGGAAAGGCAGGCAGAGAATTCCCTGCTAGCACCTTCTCTGTGCCTGGGAAGCACAAGTGTTCACATTGCTTCGCAGAATCGCTTTTGTGCAGAAAACAGTAACACTTGTTCAGAACGAAAGAAAGCACAGAGCCCCAGATTTGCTGTTGTCCTGGAGAGCTTGCAGAGCACTGGGGAAAGGCAGGCAGAGAATTCCCTGCTAGCACCTTCTCTGTGCCTGGGAAGCACAAGTGTTCACATTGCTTCGCAGAATCGCTTTTGTGCAGAAAACAGTAACACTTGTTCAGAACGAAAGAAAGCACAGAGCCCCAGATTTTATGTTGTCCTGGAGAGCTTGCAGAGCACTGGGGAAAGGCAGGCAGAGAATTCCCTGCTAGCACCTTCTCTGTGCCTGGGAAGCACAAGTGTTCACATTGCTTCGCAGAATCGCTTTTGTGCAGAAAACAGTAACACTTGTTCAGAACGAAAGAAAGCACAGAGCCCCAGATTTTATGTTGTCCTGGAGAGCTTGCAGAGCACTGGGGAAAGGCAGGCAGAGAATTCCCTGCTAGCACCTTCTCTGTGCCTGTTCACATTGCTTCGCAGAATCGCTTTTGTGCAGAAAACAGTAACACTTGTTCAGAACGAAAGAAAGCACAGAGCCCCAGATTTTATGTTGTCCTGGAGAGCTTGCAGAGCACTGGGGAAAGGCAGGCAGAGAATTCCCTGCTAGCACTTTCTCTGTGCCTGGGAAGCAGAAGTGTTCACATTGCTTCGCAGAATCGCTTTTGTGCAGAAAACAGTAACACTTGTTCAGAACGAAAGAAAGCACAGAGCCCCAGATTTTATGTTGTCCTGGAGAGCTTGCAGAGCACTGGGGAAAGGCAGGCAGAGAATTCCCTGCTAGCACCTTCTCTGTGCCTGGGAAGCACAAGTGTTCACATTGCTTCGCAGAATCGCTTTTGTGCAGAAAACAGTAACACTTGTTCAGAACGAAAGAAAGCACAGAGCCCCAGATTTTATGTTGTCCTGGAGAGCTTGCAGAGCGCTGGGGAAAGGCAGGCAGAGAATTCCCTGCTAGCACCTTCTCTGTGCCTGGGAAGCACAAGTGTTCACATTGCTTCGCAGAATCGCTTTTGTGCAGAAAACAGTAACACTTGTTCCGAACGAAAGAAAGCACAGAGCCCCAGATTTGCTGTTGTCCTGGAGAGCTTGCAGAGCACTGGGGAAAGGCAGGCAGAGAATTCCCTGCTAGCACCTTCTCTGTGCCTGGGAAGCAGAAGTGTTCACATTGCTTCGCAGAATCGCTTTTGTGCAGAAAACAGTAACACTTGTTCAGAACGAAAGAAAGCACAGAGCCCCAGATTTTATGTTGTCCTGGAGAGCTTGCAGAGCACTGGGGAAAGGCAGGCAGAGAATTCCCTGCTAGCACCTTCTCTGTGCCTGGGAAGCACAAGTGTTCACATTGCTTCGCAGAATCGCTTTTGTGCAGAAAACAGTAGCACTTGTTCAGAACGAAAGAAAGCACAGAGCCCCAGATTTTATGTTGTCCTGGAGAGCTTGCAGAGCACTGGGGAAAGGCAGGCAGAGAATTCCCTGCTAGCACCTTCTCTGTGCCTGGGAAGCACAAGTGTTCACGATGCTTCGCAGAATCGCTTTTGTGCAGAAAACACTAACACTTGTTCAGAACGAAAGAAAGCACAGAGCCCCAGATTTGCTGTTGTCCTGGAGAGCTTGCAGAGCACTGGGGAAAGGCAGGCAGAGAATTCCCTGCTAGCACCTTCTCTGTGCCTGTTCACATTGTTTCGCAGAATCGCTTTTGTGCAGAAAAGAGTAACACTTGTTCAGAACGAAAGAAAGCACAGAGCCCCAGATTTTATGTTGTCCTGGAGAGCTTGCAGAGCACTGGGGAAAGGCAGGCAGAGAATTCCCTGCTAGCACTTTCTCTGTGCCTGGGAAGCAGAAGTGTTCACATTGCTTCGCAGAATCGCTTTTGTGCAGAAAACAGTAACACTTGTTCAGAACGAAAGAAAGCACAGAGCCCCAGATTTTATGTTGTCCTGGAGAGCTTGCAGAGCACTGGGGAAAGGCAGGCAGAGAATTCCCTGCTAGCACCTTCTCTCTGCCTGTTCACATTGCTTCGCAGAATCGCTTTTGTGCAGAAAACAGTAACACTTTTTCAGAACGAAAGAAAGCACAGAGCCCCAGATTTTATGTTGTCCTGGAGAGCTTGCAGAGCACTGGGGAAAGGCAGGCAGAGAATTCCCTGCTAGCACTTTCTCTGTGCCTGGGAAGCACAAGTGTTCACATTGCTTCGCAGAATCGCTTTTGTGCAGAAAACAGTAACACTTGTTCAGAACGAAAGAAAGCACAGAGCCCCAGATTTGCTGTTGTCCTGGAGAGCTTGCAGAGCACTGGGGAAAGGCAGGCAGAGAATTCCCTGCTAGCACCTTCTCTGTGCCTGGGAAGCACAAGTGTTCACATTGCTTCGCAGAATCGCTTTTGTGCAGAAAACAGTAACACTTGTTCAGAACGAAAGAAAGCACAGAGCCCCAGATTTTATGTTGTCCTGGAGAGCTTGCAGAGCACTGGGGAAAGGCAGGCAGAGAATTCCCTGCTAGCACCTTCTCTGTGCCTGGGAAACAGAAGTGTTCACATTGCTTCGCAGAATCGCTTTTGTGCAGAAAACAGTAACACTTGGTCAGGAAGAAAGAAAGCACAGAGCCCCAGATTTTATGTTGTCCTGGAGAGCTTGCAGAGCAGTGGGGAAAGGCAGGCAGAGAATTCCCTGCTAGTACCTTCTCTGTGCCTGTTCACATTGCATCGCAGAATCGCTTTTGTGCAGAAAACAGTAACACTTGTTCAGAACGAAAGAAAGCACAGAGCCCCAGATTTGCTGTTGTCCTGGAGAGCTTGCAGAGCACTGGGGAAAGGCAGGCAGAGAATTCCCTGCTAGCACCTTCTCTGTGCCTGGGAAGCACAAGTGTTCACATTGCTTCGCAGAATCGCTTTTGTGCAGAAAACAGTAACACTTGTTCAGAACGAAAGAAAGCACAGAGCCCCAGATTTACTGTTGTCCTAGAGAGCTTGCAGAGCACTGGGGAAAGGCAGGCAGAGAATTCCCTGCTAGCACCTTCTCTGTGCCTGGGAAGCAGAAGTGTTCACATTGCTTCGCAGAAACGCTTTTGTGCAGAAAACAGTAACACTTGTTCAGAACGAAAGAAAGCACAGAGCCCCAGATTTTATGTTGTCCTGGAGAGCTTGCAGAGCACTGGGGAAAGGCAGGCAGAGAATTCCCTGCTAGCACCTTCTCTGTGCCTGGGAAGCACAAGTGTTCACATTGCATCGCAGAATCGCTTTTGTGCAGAAAACAGTAACACTTGTTCAGAACGAAAGAAAGCACAGAGCCCCAGATTTTATGTTGTCCTGGAGAGCTTGCAGAGCACTGGGGAAAGGCAGGCAGAGAATTCCCTGCTAGCACCTTCTCTGTGCCTGGGAAGCACAAGTGTTCACATTGCTTCGCAGAATCGCTTTTGTGCAGAAAACAGTAACACTTGTTCAGAACGAAAGAAAGCACAGAGGCCCAGATTTACTGTTGTCCTAGAGAGCTTGCAGAGCACTGGGGAAAGGCAGGCAGAGAATTCCCTGCTAGCACCTTCTCTGTGCCTGGGAAGCACAAGTGTTCACATTGCTTCGCAGAATCGCTTTTGTGCAGAAAACAGTAACACTTGTTCAGAACGAAAGAAAGCACAGAGCCCCAGATTTTATGTTGTCCTGGAGAGCTTGCAGAGCACTGGGGAAAGGCAGGCAGAGAATTCCCTGCTAGCACCTTCTCTGTGCCTGTTCACATTGCTTCGCAGAATCGCTTTTGTGCAGAAAACAGTAACACTTGTTCAGAACGAAAGAAAGCACAGAGCCCCAGATTTGCTGTTGTCCTGGAGAGCTTGCAGAGCACTGGGGAAAGGCAGGCAGAGAATTCCCTGCTAGCACCTTCTCTGTGCCTGGGAAGCAGAAGTGTTCACATTGCTTCGCAGAATCGCTTTTGTGCAGAAAACAGTAACACTTGTTCAGAACGAAAGAAAGCACAGAGCCCCAGATTTTATGTTGTCCTGGAGAGCTTGCAGAGCACTGGGGAAAGGCAGGCAGAGAATTCCCTGCTAGCACCTTCTCTGTGCCTGGGAAGCACAAGTGTTCACATTGCTTCGCAGAATCGCTTTTGTGCAGAAAACAGTAACACTTGGTCAGGAAGAAAGAAAGCACAGAGCCCCAGATTTTATGTTGTCCTGGAGAGCTTGCAGAACACTGGGGAAAGGCAGGCAGAGAATTCCCTGCTAGTACCTTCTCTGTGCCTGTTCACATTGCATCGCAGAATCGCTTTTGTGCAGAAAACAGTAACACTTGTTCAGAACGAAAGAAAGCACAGAGCCCCAGATTTGCTGTTGTCCTGGAGAGCTTGCAGAGCACTGGGGAAAGGCAGGCAGAGAATTCCCTGCTAGCACCTTCTCTGTGCCTGGGAAGCACAAGTGTTCACATTGCTTCGCAGAATCGCTTTTGTGCAGAAAACAGTAACACTTGTTCAGAACGAAAGAAAGCACAGAGCCCCAGATTTGCTGTTGTCCTGGAGAGCTTGCAGAGCACTGGGGAAAGGCAGGCAGAGAATTCCCTGCTAGCACCTTCTCTGTGCCTGGGAAGCAGAAGTGTTCACATTGCTTCGCAGAAACGCTTTTGTGCAGAAAACAGTAACACTTGTTCAGAACGAAAGAAAGCACAGAGCCCCAGATTTTATGTTGTCCTGGAGAGCTTGCAGAGCACTGGGGAAAGGCAGGCAGAGAATTCCCTGCTAGCACCTTCTCTGTGCCTGTTCACATTGTTTCGCAGAATCGCTTTTGTGCAGAAAACAGTAACACTTGTTCAGAACGAAAGAAAGCACAGAGCCCCAGATTTTATGTTGTCCTGGAGAGCTTGCAGAGCACTGGGGAAAGGCAGGCAGAGAATTCCCTGCTAGCACTTTCTCTGTGCCTGGGAAGCACAAGTGTTCACATTGCTTCGCAGAATCGCTTTTGTGCAGAAAACAGTAACACTTGTTCAGAACGAAAGAAAGCACAGAGCCCCAGATTTTATGTTGTCCTGGAGAGCTTGCAGAGCACTGGGGAAAGGCAGGCAGAGAATTCCCTGCTAGCACCTTCTCTCTGCCTGTTCACATTGCTTCGCAGAATCGCTTTTGTGCAGAAAACAGTAACACTTGTTCAGAACGAAAGAAAGCGCAGAGCCCCAGATTTTATGTTGTCCTGGAGAGCTTGCAGACCACTGGGGAAAGGCAGGCAGAGAATTCCCTGCTAGCACCTTCTCTGTGCCTGTTCACATTGCTTCGCAGAATCGCTTTTGTGCAGAAAACAGTAACACTTGTTCAGAACGAAAGAAAGCACAGAGCCCCAGATTTTATGTTGTCCTGGAGAGCTTGCAGAGCACTGGGGAAAGGCAGGCAGAGAATTCCCTGCTAGCACCTTCTCTGTGCCTGGGAAGCACAAGTGTTCACATTGCTTCGCAGAATCGCTTTTGTGCAGAAAACAGTAACACTTGTTCAGAACGAAAGAAAGCACAGAGCCCCAGATTTTATGTTGTCCTGGAGAGCTTGCAGAGCACTGGGGAAAGGCAGGCAGAGAATTCCCTGCTAGCACCTTCTCTGTGCCTGGGAAGCACAAGTGTTCACATTGCTTCGCAGAATCGCTTTTGTGCAGAAAACAGTAACACTTGTTCAGAACGAAAGAAAGCACAGAGCCCCAGATTTTATGTTGTCCTGGAGAGCTTGCAGAGCACTGGGGAAAGGCAGGCAGAGAATTCCCTGCTAGCACCTTCTCTGTGCCTGGGAAGCACAAGTGTTCACATTGCTTCGCAGAATCGCTTTTGTGCAGAAAACAGTAACACTTGTTCAGAACGAAAGAAAGCACAGAGCCCCAGATTTGCTGTTGTCCTGGAGAGCTTGCAGAGCACTGGGGAAAGGCAGGCAGAGAATTCCCTGCTAGCACCTTCTCTGTGCCTGGGAAGCAGAAGTGTTCACATTGCTTCGCAGAATCGCTTTTGTGCAGAAAACAGTAACACTTGTTCAGAACGAAAGAAAGCACAGAGCCCCAGATTTTATGTTGTCCTGGAGAGCTTGCAGAGCACTGGGGAAAGGCAGGCAGAGAATTCCCTGCTAGCACCTTCTCTGTGCCTGGGAAGCACAAGTGTTCACATTGCTTCGCAGAATCGCTTTTGTGCAGAAAACAGTAACACTTGGTCAGGAAGAAAGAAAGCACAGAGCCCCAGATTTTATGTTGTCCTGGAGAGCTTGCAGAACACTGGGGAAAGGCAGGCAGAGAATTCCCTGCTAGTACCTTCTCTGTGCCTGTTCACATTGCATCGCAGAATCGCTTTTGTGCAGAAAACAGTAACACTTGTTCAGAACGAAAGAAAGCACAGAGCCCCAGATTTGCTGTTGTCCTGGAGAGCTTGCAGAGCACTGGGGAAAGGCAGGCAGAGAATTCCCTGCTAGCACCTTCTCTGTGCCTGTTCACATTGCTTCGCAGAATCGCTTTTGTGCAGAAAACAGTAACACTTGTTCAGAACGAAAGAAAGCACAGAGCCCCAGATTTTATGTTGTCCTGGAGAGCTTGCAGAGCACTGGGGAAAGGCAGGCAGAGAATTCCCTGCTAGCACCTTCTCTGTGCCTGTTCACATTGCTTCGCAGAATCGCTTTTGTGCAGAAAACAGTAACACTTGTTCAGAACGAAAGAAAGCACAGAGCCCCAGATTTTATGTTGTCCTGGAGAGCTTGCAGAGCACTGGGGAAAGGCAGGCAGAGAATTCCCTGCTAGCACTTTCTCTGTGCCTGGGAAGCAGAAGTGTTCACATTGCTTCGCAGAATCGCTTTTGTGCAGAAAACAGTAACACTTGTTCAGAACGAAAGAAAGCACAGAGCCCCAGAATTTATGTTGTCCTGGAGAGCTTGCAGAGCACTGGGGAAAGGCAGGCAGAGAATTCCCTGCTAGCACCTTCTCTGTGCCTGGGAAGCACAAGTGTTCACATTGCTTCGCAGAATCGCTTTTGTGCAGAAAACAGTAACACTTGTTCAGAACGAAAGAAAGCACAGAGCCCCAGATTTTATGTTGTCCTGGAGAGCTTGCAGAGCACTGGGGAAAGGCAGGCAGAGAATTCCCTGCTAGCACTTTCTCTGTGCCTGGGAAGCAGAAGTGTTCACATTGCTTCGCAGAATCGCTTTTGTGCAGAAAACAGTAACACTTGTTCAGAACGAAAGAAAGCACAGAGCCCCAGAATTTATGTTGTCCTGGAGAGCTTGCAGAGCACTGGGGAAAGGCAGGCAGAGAATTCCCTGCTAGCACCTTCTCTGTGCCTGGGAAGCACAAGTGTTCACATTGCTTCGCAGAATCGCTTTTGTGCAGAAAACAGTAACACTTGTTCAGAACGAAAGAAAGCACAGAGGCCCAGATTTACTGTTGTCCTAGAGAGCTTGCAGAGCACTGGGGAAAGGCAGGCAGAGAATTCCCTGCTAGCACCTTCTCTGTGCCTGGGAAGCAGAAGTGTTCACATTGCTTCGCAGAATCGCTTTTGTGCAGAAAACAGTAACACTTGTTCAGAACGAAAGAAAGCACAGAGCCCCAGATTTTATGTTGTCCTGGAGAGCTTGCAGAGCACTGGGGAAAGGCAGGCAGAGAATTCCCTGCTAGCACCTTCTCTGTGCCTGGGAAGCACAAGTGTTCACATTGCTTCGCAGAATCGCTTTTGTGCAGAAAACAGTAACACTTGTTCAGAACGAAAGAAAGCGCAGAGCCCCAGATTTTATGTTGTCCTGGAGAGCTTGCAGAGCACTGGGGAAAGGCAGGCAGAGAATTCCCTGCTAGCACCTTCTCTGTGCCTGGGAAGAACAAGTGTTCACATTGCTTCGCAGAATCGCTTTTGTGCAGAAAACAGTAACACTTGTTCAGAATGAAAGAAAGCACAGAGCCCCAGATTTTATGTTGTCCTGGAGAGCTTGCAGAGCACTGGGGAAAGGCAGGCAGAGAATTCCCTGCTAGCACCTTCTCTGTGCCTGGGAAGCAGAAGTGTTCACATTGCTTCGCAGAATCGCTTTTGTGCAGAAAACAGTAACACTTGTTCAGAACGAAAGAAAGCACAGAGCCCCAGATTTGCTGTTGTCCTGGAGAGCTTGCAGAGCACTGGGGAAAGGCAGGCAGAGAATTCCCTGCTAGCACCTTCTCTGTGCCTGGGAAGCAGAAGTGTTCACATTGCTTCGCAGAATCGCTTTTGTGCAGAAAACAGTAACACTTGTTCAGAACGAAAGAAAGCACAGAGCCCCAGATTTTATGTTGTCCTGGAGAGCTTGCAGAGCACTGGGGAAAGGCAGGCAGAGAATTCCCTGCTAGCACCTTCTCTGTGCCTGGGAAACAGAAGTGTTCACATTGCTTCGCAGAATCGCTTTTGTGCAGAAAACAGTAACACTTGGTCAGGAAGAAAGAAAGCACAGAGCCCCAGATTTTATGTTGTCCTGGAGAGCTTGCAGAGCACTGGGGAAAGGCAGGCAGAGAATTCCCTGCTAGTACCTTCTCTGTGCCTGTTCACATTGCATCGCAGAATCGCTTTTGTGCAGAAAACAGTAACACTTGTTCAGAACGAAAGAAAGCACAGAGCCCCAGATTTGCTGTTGTCCTGGAGAGCTTGCAGAGCACTGGGGAAAGGCAGGCAGAGAATTCCCTGCTAGCACCTTCTCTGTGCCTGGGAAGCACAAGTGTTCACATTGCTTCGCAGAATCGCTTTTGTGCAGAAAACAGTAACACTTGTTCAGAACGAAAGAAAGCACAGAGCCCCAGATTTACTGTTGTCCTTGAGAGCTTGCAGAGCACTGGGGAAAGGCAGGCAGAGAATTCCCTGCTAGCACCTTCTCTGTGCCTGGGAAGCAGAAGTGTTCACATTGCTTCGCAGAAACGCTTTTGTGCAGAAAACAGTAACACTTGTTCAGAACGAAAGAAAGCACAGAGCCCCAGATTTTATGTTGTCCTGGAGAGCTTGCAGAGCACTGGGGAAAGGCAGGCAGAGAATTCCCTGCTAGCACCTTCTCTATGCCTGTTCACATTGTTTCGCAGAATCGCTTTTGTGCAGAAAACAGTAACACTTGTTCAGAACGAAAGAAAGCACAGAGCCCCAGATTTTATGTTGTCCTGGAGAGCTTGCAGAGCACTGGGGAAAGGCAGGCAGAGAATTCCCTGCTAGCACTTTCTCTGTGCCTGGGAAGCACAAGTGTTCACATTGCTTCGCAGAATCGCTTTTGTGCAGAAAACAGTAACACTTGTTCAGAACGAAAGAAAGCACAGAGCCCCAGATTTTATGTTGTCCTGGAGAGCTTGCAGAGCACTGGGGAAAGGCAGGCAGAGAATTCCCTGCTAGCACCTTCTCTGTGCCTGTTCACATTGCTTCGCAGAATCGCTTTTGTGCAGAAAACAGTAACACTTGTTCAGAACGAAAGAAAGCACAGAGCCCCAAATTTGCTGTTGTCCTGGAGAGCTTGCAGAGCACTGGGGAAAGGCAGGCAGAGAATTCCCTGCTAGCACCTTCTCTGTGCCTGGGAAGCACAAGTGTTCACATTGCTTCGCAGAATCGCTTTTGTGCAGAAAACAGTAACACTTGTTCAGAACGAAAGAAAGCACAGAGCCCCAGATTTTATGTTGTCCTGGAGAGCTTGCAGAGCACTGGGGAAAGGCAGGCAGAGAATTCCCTGCTAGCACCTTCTCTGTGCCTGGGAAGCACAAATGTTCACATTGCTTCGCAGAATCGCTTTTGTGCAGAAAACAGTAACACTTGTTCAGAACGAAAGAAAGCACAGAGCCCCAGATTTTATGTTGTCCTGGAGAGCTTGCAGAGCACTGGGGAAAGGCAGGCAGAGAATTCCCTGCTAGCACCTTCTCTGTGCCTGGGAAGCACAAGTGTTCACATTGCTTCGCAGAAACGCTTTTGTGCAGAAAACAGTAACACTTGTTCAGAACGAAAGAAAGCACAGAGCCCCAGATTTTATGTTGTCCTGGAGAGCTTGCAGAGCACTGGGGAAAGGCAGGCAGAGAATTCCCTGCTAGCACCTTCTCTGTGCCTGGGAAGCACAAGTGTTCACATTGCTTCGCAGAATCGCTTTTGTGCAGAAAACAGTAACACTTGTTCAGAACGAAAGAAAGCACAGAGCCCCAGATTTGCTGTTGTCCTGGAGAGCTTGCAGAGCACTGGGGAAAGGCAGGCAGAGAATTCCCTGCTAGCACCTTCTCTGTGCCTGGGAAGCACAAGTGTTCACATTGCTTCGCAGAATCGCTTTTGTGCAGAAAACAGTAACACTTGTTCAGAACGAAAGAAAGCACAGAGCCCCAGATTTTATGTTGTCCTGGAGAGCTTGCAGAGCACTGGGGAAAGGCAGGCAGAGAATTCCCTGCTAGCACCTTCTCTGTGCCTGGGAAGCACAAGTGTTCACATTGCTTCGCAGAATCGCTTTTGTGCAGAAAACAGTAACACTTGTTCAGAACGAAAGAAAGCACAGAGCCCCAGATTTTATGTTGTCCTGGAGAGCTTGCAGAGCACTGGGGAAAGGCAGGCAGAGAATTCCCTGCTAGCACCTTCTCTGTGCCTGTTCACATTGCTTCGCAGAATCGCTTTTGTGCAGAAAACAGTAACACTTGTTCAGAACGAAAGAAAGCACAGAGCCCCAGATTTTATGTTGTCCTGGAGAGCTTGCAGAGCACTGGGGAAAGGCAGGCAGAGAATTCCCTGCTAGCACTTTCTCTGTGCCTGGGAAGCAGAAGTGTTCACATTGCTTCGCAGAATCGCTTTTGTGCAGAAAACAGTAACACTTGTTCAGAACGAAAGAAAGCACAGAGCCCCAGATTTTATGTTGTCCTGGAGAGCTTGCAGAGCACTGGGGAAAGGCAGGCAGAGAATTCCCTGCTAGCACCTTCTCTGTGCCTGGGAAGCACAAGTGTTCACATTGCTTCGCAGAATCGCTTTTGTGCAGAAAACAGTAACACTTGTTCAGAACGAAAGAAAGCACAGAGCCCCAGATTTTATGTTGTCCTGGAGAGCTTGCAGAGCGCTGGGGAAAGGCAGGCAGAGAATTCCCTGCTAGCACCTTCTCTGTGCCTGGGAAGCACAAGTGTTCACATTGCTTCGCAGAATCGCTTTTGTGCAGAAAACAGTAACACTTGTTCCGAACGAAAGAAAGCACAGAGCCCCAGATTTGCTGTTGTCCTGGAGAGCTTGCAGAGCACTGGGGAAAGGCAGGCAGAGAATTCCCTGCTAGCACCTTCTCTGTGCCTGGGAAGCAGAAGTGTTCACATTGCTTCGCAGAATCGCTTTTGTGCAGAAAACAGTAACACTTGTTCAGAACGAAAGAAAGCACAGAGCCCCAGATTTTATGTTGTCCTGGAGAGCTTGCAGAGCACTGGGGAAAGGCAGGCAGAGAATTCCCTGCTAGCACCTTCTCTGTGCCTGGGAAGCACAAGTGTTCACATTGCTTCGCAGAATCGCTTTTGTGCAGAAAACAGTAGCACTTGTTCAGAACGAAAGAAAGCACAGAGCCCCAGATTTTATGTTGTCCTGGAGAGCTTGCAGAGCACTGGGGAAAGGCAGGCAGAGAATTCCCTGCTAGCACCTTCTCTGTGCCTGGGAAGCACAAGTGTTCACGATGCTTCGCAGAATCGCTTTTGTGCAGAAAACACTAACACTTGTTCAGAACGAAAGAAAGCACAGAGCCCCAGATTTGCTGTTGTCCTGGAGAGCTTGCAGAGCACTGGGGAAAGGCAGGCAGAGAATTCCCTGCTAGCACCTTCTCTGTGCCTGTTCACATTGTTTCGCAGAATCGCTTTTGTGCAGAAAAGAGTAACACTTGTTCAGAACGAAAGAAAGCACAGAGCCCCAGATTTTATGTTGTCCTGGAGAGCTTGCAGAGCACTGGGGAAAGGCAGGCAGAGAATTCCCTGCTAGCACCTTCTCTGTGCCTGGGAAGCACAAGTGTTCACATTGCTTCGCAGAATCGCTTTTGTGCAGAAAACAGTAACACTTGTTCAGAACGAAAGAAAGCACAGAGCCCCAGATTTTATGTTGTCCTGGAGAGCTTGCAGAGCACTGGGGAAAGGCAGGCAGAGAATTCCCTGCTAGCACCTTCTCTGTGCCTGTTCACATTGCTTCGCAGAATCGCTTTTGTGCAGAAAACAGTAACACTTGTTCAGAACGAAAGAAAGCACAGAGCCCCAGATTTGCTGTTGTCCTGGAGAGCTTGCAGAGCACTGGGGAAAGGCAGGCAGAGAATTCCCTGCTAGCACCTTCTCTGTGCCTGGGAAGCAGAAGTGTTCACATTGCTTCGCAGAATCGCTTTTGTGCAGAAAACAGTAACACTTGTTCAGAACGAAAGAAAGCACAGAGCCCCAGATTTTATGTTGTCCTGGAGAGCTTGCAGAGCACTGGGGAAAGGCAGGCAGAGAATTCCCTGCTAGCACCTTCTCTGTGCCTGGGAAGCACAAGTGTTCACATTGCTTCGCAGAATCGCTTTTGTGCAGAAAACAGTAACACTTGGTCAGGAAGAAAGAAAGCACAGAGCCCCAGATTTTATGTTGTCCTGGAGAGCTTGCAGAACACTGGGGAAAGGCAGGCAGAGAATTCCCTGCTAGTACCTTCTCTGTGCCTGTTCACATTGCATCGCAGAATCGCTTTTGTGCAGAAAACAGTAACACTTGTTCAGAACGAAAGAAAGCACAGAGCCCCAGATTTGCTGTTGTCCTGGAGAGCTTGCAGAGCACTGGGGAAAGGCAGGCAGAGAATTCCCTGCTAGCACCTTCTCTGTGCCTGGGAAGCACAAGTGTTCACATTGCTTCGCAGAATCGCTTTTGTGCAGAAAACAGTAACACTTGTTCAGAACGAAAGAAAGCACAGAGCCCCAGATTTACTGTTGTCCTAGAGAGCTTGCAGAGCACTGGGGAAAGGCAGGCAGAGAATTCCCTGCTAGCACCTTCTCTGTGCCTGGGAAGCAGAAGTGTTCACATTGCTTCGCAGAAACGCTTTTGTGCAGAAAACAGTAACACTTGTTCAGAACGAAAGAAAGCACAGAGCCCCAGATTTTATGTTGTCCTGGAGAGCTTGCAGAGCACTGGGGAAAGGCAGGCAGAGAATTCCCTGCTAGCACTTTCTCTGTGCCTGGGAAGCACAAGTGTTCACATTGCTTCGCAGAATCGCTTTTGTGCAGAAAACAGTAACACTTGTTCAGAACGAAAGAAAGCACAGAGCCCCAGATTTTATGTTGTCCTGGAGAGCTTGCAGAGCACTGGGGAAAGGCAGGCAGAGAATTCCCTGCTAGCACCTTCTCTCTGCCTGTTCACATTGCTTCGCAGAATCGCTTTTGTGCAGAAAACAGTAACACTTGTTCAGAACGAAAGAAAGCGCAGAGCCCCAGATTTTATGTTGTCCTGGAGAGCTTGCAGACCACTGGGGAAAGGCAGGCAGAGAATTCCCTGCTAGCACCTTCTCTGTGCCTGTTCACATTGCTTCGCAGAATCGCTTTTGTGCAGAAAACAGTAACACTTGTTCAGAACGAAAGAAAGCACAGAGCCCCAAATTTGCTGTTGTCCTGGAGAGCTTGCAGAGCACTGGGGAAAGGCAGGCAGAGAATTCCCTGCTAGCACCTTCTCTGTGCCTGGGAAGCACAAGTGTTCACATTGCTTCGCAGAATCGCTTTTGTGCAGAAAACAGTAACACTTGTTCAGAACGAAAGAAAGCACAGAGCCCCAGATTTTATGTTGTCCTGGAGAGCTTGCAGAGCACTGGGGAAAGGCAGGCAGAGAATTCCCTGCTAGCACCTTCTCTGTGCCTGTTCACATTGCTTCGCAGAATCGCTTTTGTGCAGAAAACAGTAACACTTGTTCAGAACGAAAGAAAGCACAGAGCCCCAGATTTTATGTTGTCCTGGAGAGCTTGCAGAGCACTGGGGAAAGGCAGGCAGAGAATTCCCTGCTAGCACCTTCTCTGTGCCTGGGAAGCACAAATGTTCACATTGCTTCGCAGAATCGCTTTTGTGCAGAAAACAGTAACACTTGTTCAGAACGAAAGAAAGCACAGAGCCCCAGATTTTATGTTGTCCTGGAGAGCTTGCAGAGCACTGGGGAAAGGCAGGCAGAGAATTCCCTGCTAGCACCTTCTCTGTGCCTGGGAAGCACAAGTGTTCACATTGCTTCGCAGAATCGCTTTTGTGCAGAAAACAGTAACACTTGTTCAGAACGAAAGAAAGCACAGAGCCCCAGATTTTATGTTGTCCTGGAGAGCTTGCAGAGCACTGGGGAAAGGCAGGCAGAGAATTCCCTGCTAGCACCTTCTCTGTGCCTGGGAAGCACAAGTGTTCACATTGCTTCGCAGAATCGCTTTTGTGCAGAAAACAGTAACACTTGTTCAGAACGAAAGAAAGCACAGAGCCCCAGATTTTATGTTGTCCTGGAGAGCTTGCAGAGCACTGGGGAAAGGCAGGCAGAGAATTCCCTGCTAGCACCTTCTCTGTGCCTGGGAAGCACAAGTGTTCACATTGCTTCGCAGAATCGCTTTTGTGCAGAAAACAGTAACACTTGTTCAGAACGAAAGAAAGCACAGAGCCCCAGATTTGCTGTTGTCCTGGAGAGCTTGCAGAGCACTGGGGAAAGGCAGGCAGAGAATTCCCTGCTAGCACCTTCTCTGTGCCTGGGAAGCACAAGTGTTCACATTGCTTCGCAGAATCGCTTTTGTGCAGAAAACAGTAACACTTGTTCAGAACGAAAGAAAGCACAGAGCCCCAGATTTTATGTTGTCCTGGAGAGCTTGCAGAGCACTGGGGAAAGGCAGGCAGAGAATTCCCTGCTAGCACCTTCTCTGTGCCTGTTCACATTGCTTCGCAGAATCGCTTTTGTGCAGAAAACAGTAACACTTGTTCAGAACGAAAGAAAGCACAGAGCCCCAGATTTTATGTTGTCCTGGAGAGCTTGCAGAGCACTGGGGAAAGGCAGGCAGAGAATTCCCTGCTAGCACTTTCTCTGTGCCTGGGAAGCAGAAGTGTTCACATTGCTTCGCAGAATCGCTTTTGTGCAGAAAACAGTAACACTTGTTCAGAACGAAAGAAAGCACAGAGCCCCAGAATTTATGTTGTCCTGGAGAGCTTGCAGAGCACTGGGGAAAGGCAGGCAGAGAATTCCCTGCTAGCACCTTCTCTGTGCCTGGGAAGCACAAGTGTTCACATTGCTTCGCAGAATCGCTTTTGTGCAGAAAACAGTAACACTTGTTCAGAACGAAAGAAAGCACAGAGCCCCAGATTTTATGTTGTCCTGGAGAGCTTGCAGAGCACTGGGGAAAGGCAGGCAGAGAATTCCCTGCTAGCACTTTCTCTGTGCCTGGGAAGCAGAAGTGTTCACATTGCTTCGCAGAATCGCTTTTGTGCAGAAAACAGTAACACTTGTTCAGAACGAAAGAAAGCACAGAGCCCCAGAATTTATGTTGTCCTGGAGAGCTTGCAGAGCACTGGGGAAAGGCAGGCAGAGAATTCCCTGCTAGCACCTTCTCTGTGCCTGGGAAGCACAAGTGTTCACATTGCTTCGCAGAATCGCTTTTGTGCAGAAAACAGTAACACTTGTTCAGAACGAAAGAAAGCACAGAGGCCCAGATTTACTGTTGTCCTAGAGAGCTTGCAGAGCACTGGGGAAAGGCAGGCAGAGAATTCCCTGCTAGCACCTTCTCTGTGCCTGGGAAGCAGAAGTGTTCACATTGCTTCGCAGAATCGCTTTTGTGCAGAAAACAGTAACACTTGTTCAGAACGAAAGAAAGCACAGAGCCCCAGATTTTATGTTGTCCTGGAGAGCTTGCAGAGCACTGGGGAAAGGCAGGCAGAGAATTCCCTGCTAGCACCTTCTCTGTGCCTGGGAAGCACAAGTGTTCACATTGCTTCGCAGAATCGCTTTTGTGCAGAAAACAGTAACACTTGTTCAGAACGAAAGAAAGCGCAGAGCCCCAGATTTTATGTTGTCCTGGAGAGCTTGCAGAGCACTGGGGAAAGGCAGGCAGAGAATTCCCTGCTAGCACCTTCTCTGTGCCTGGGAAGAACAAGTGTTCACATTGCTTCGCAGAATCGCTTTTGTGCAGAAAACAGTAACACTTGTTCAGAATGAAAGAAAGCACAGAGCCCCGGATTTTATGTTGTCCTGGAGAGCTTGCAGAGCACTGGGGAAAGGCAGGCAGAGAATTCCCTGCTAGCACCTTCTCTGTGCCTGGGAAGCAGAAGTGTTCACATTGCTTCGCAGAATCGCTTTTGTGCAGAAAACAGTAACACTTGTTCAGAACGAAAGAAAGCACAGAGCCCCAGATTTGCTGTTGTCCTGGAGAGCTTGCAGAGCACTGGGGAAAGGCAGGCAGAGAATTCCCTGCTAGCACCTTCTCTGTGCCTGGGAAGCAGAAGTGTTCACATTGCTTCGCAGAATCGCTTTTGTGCAGAAAACAGTAACACTTGTTCAGAACGAAAGAAAGCACAGAGCCCCAGATTTTATGTTGTCCTGGAGAGCTTGCAGAGCACTGGGGAAAGGCAGGCAGAGAATTCCCTGCTAGCACCTTCTCTGTGCCTGGGAAGCACAAGTGTTCACATTGCTTCGCAGAATCGCTTTTGTGCAGAAAACAGTAACACTTGTTCAGAACGAAAGAAAGCACAGAGCCCCAGATTTTATGTTGTCCTGGAGAGCTTGCAGAGCACTGGGGAAAGGCAGGCAGAGAATTCCCTGCTAGCACCTTCTCTGTGCCTGGGAAACAGAAGTGTTCACATTGCTTCGCAGAATCGCTTTTGTGCAGAAAACAGTAACACTTGGTCAGGAAGAAAGAAAGCACAGAGCCCCAGATTTTATGTTGTCCTGGAGAGCTTGCAGAGCAGTGGGGAAAGGCAGGCAGAGAATTCCCTGCTAGTACCTTCTCTGTGCCTGTTCACATTGCATCGCAGAATCGCTTTTGTGCAGAAAACAGTAACACTTGTTCAGAACGAAAGAAAGCACAGAGCCCCAGATTTGCTGTTGTCCTGGAGAGCTTGCAGAGCACTGGGGAAAGGCAGGCAGAGAATTCCCTGCTAGCACCTTCTCTGTGCCTGGGAAGCACAAGTGTTCACATTGCTTCGCAGAATCGCTTTTGTGCAGAAAACAGTAACACTTGTTCAGAACGAAAGAAAGCACAGAGCCCCAGATTTACTGTTGTCCTTGAGAGCTTGCAGAGCACTGGGGAAAGGCAGGCAGAGAATTCCCTGCTAGCACCTTCTCTGTGCCTGGGAAGCAGAAGTGTTCACATTGCTTCGCAGAAACGCTTTTGTGCAGAAAACAGTAACACTTGTTCAGAACGAAAGAAAGCACAGAGCCCCAGATTTTATGTTGTCCTGGAGAGCTTGCAGAGCACTGGGGAAAGGCAGGCAGAGAATTCCCTGCTAGCACCTTCTCTATGCCTGTTCACATTGTTTCGCAGAATCGCTTTTGTGCAGAAAACAGTAACACTTGTTCAGAACGAAAGAAAGCACAGAGCCCCAGATTTTATGTTGTCCTGGAGAGCTTGCAGAGCACTGGGGAAAGGCAGGCAGAGAATTCCCTGCTAGCACTTTCTCTGTGCCTGGGAAGCACAAGTGTTCACATTGCTTCGCAGAATCGCTTTTGTGCAGAAAACAGTAACACTTGTTCAGAACGAAAGAAAGCACAGAGCCCCAGATTTTATGTTGTCCTGGAGAGCTTGCAGAGCACTGGGGAAAGGCAGGCAGAGAATTCCCTGCTAGCACCTTCTCTGTGCCTGTTCACATTGCTTCGCAGAATCGCTTTTGTGCAGAAAACAGTAACACTTGTTCAGAACGAAAGAAAGCACAGAGCCCCAAATTTGCTGTTGTCCTGGAGAGCTTGCAGAGCACTGGGGAAAGGCAGGCAGAGAATTCCCTGCTAGCACCTTCTCTGTGCCTGGGAAGCACAAGTGTTCACATTGCTTCGCAGAATCGCTTTTGTGCAGAAAACAGTAACACTTGTTCAGAACGAAAGAAAGCACAGAGCCCCAGATTTTATGTTGTCCTGGAGAGCTTGCAGAGCACTGGGGAAAGGCAGGCAGAGAATTCCCTGCTAGCACCTTCTCTGTGCCTGGGAAGCACAAATGTTCACATTGCTTCGCAGAATCGCTTTTGTGCAGAAAACAGTAACACTTGTTCAGAACGAAAGAAAGCACAGAGCCCCAGATTTTATGTTGTCCTGGAGAGCTTGCAGAGCACTGGGGAAAGGCAGGCAGAGAATTCCCTGCTAGCACCTTCTCTGTGCCTGGGAAGCACAAGTGTTCACATTGCTTCGCAGAATCGCTTTTGTGCAGAAAACAGTAACACTTGTTCAGAACGAAAGAAAGCACAGAGCCCCAGATTTTATGTTGTCCTGGAGAGCTTGCAGAGCACTGGGGAAAGGCAGGCAGAGAATTCCCTGCTAGCACCTTCTCTGTGCCTGGGAAGCACAAGTGTTCACATTGCTTCGCAGAATCGCTTTTGTGCAGAAAACAGTAACACTTGTTCAGAACGAAAGAAAGCACAGAGCCCCAGATTTGCTGTTGTCCTGGAGAGCTTGCAGAGCACTGGGGAAAGGCAGGCAGAGAATTCCCTGCTAGCACCTTCTCTGTGCCTGGGAAGCACAAGTGTTCACATTGCTTCGCAGAATCGCTTTTGTGCAGAAAACAGTAACACTTGTTCAGAACGAAAGAAAGCACAGAGCCCCAGATTTTATGTTGTCCTGGAGAGCTTGCAGAGCACTGGGGAAAGGCAGGCAGAGAATTCCCTGCTAGCACCTTCTCTGTGCCTGGGAAGCACAAGTGTTCACATTGCTTCGCAGAATCGCTTTTGTGCAGAAAACAGTAACACTTGTTCAGAACGAAAGAAAGCACAGAGCCCCAGATTTTATGTTGTCCTGGAGAGCTTGCAGAGCACTGGGGAAAGGCAGGCAGAGAATTCCCTGCTAGCACCTTCTCTGTGCCTGTTCACATTGCTTCGCAGAATCGCTTTTGTGCAGAAAACAGTAACACTTGTTCAGAACGAAAGAAAGCACAGAGCCCCAGATTTTATGTTGTCCTGGAGAGCTTGCAGAGCACTGGGGAAAGGCAGGCAGAGAATTCCCTGCTAGCACCTTCTCTGTGCCTGGGAAGCACAAGTGTTCACATTGCTTCGCAGAATCGCTTTTGTGCAGAAAACAGTAACACTTGTTCAGAACGAAAGAAAGCACAGAGCCCCAGATTTTATGTTGTCCTGGAGAGCTTGCAGAGCGCTGGGGAAAGGCAGGCAGAGAATTCCCTGCTAGCACCTTCTCTGTGCCTGGGAAGCACAAGTGTTCACATTGCTTCGCAGAATCGCTTTTGTGCAGAAAACAGTAACACTTGTTCCGAACGAAAGAAAGCACAGAGCCCCAGATTTGCTGTTGTCCTGGAGAGCTTGCAGAGCACTGGGGAAAGGCAGGCAGAGAATTCCCTGCTAGCACCTTCTCTGTGCCTGGGAAGCAGAAGTGTTCACATTGCTTCGCAGAATCGCTTTTGTGCAGAAAACAGTAACACTTGTTCAGAACGAAAGAAAGCACAGAGCCCCAGATTTTATGTTGTCCTGGAGAGCTTGCAGAGCACTGGGGAAAGGCAGGCAGAGAATTCCCTGCTAGCACCTTCTCTGTGCCTGGGAAGCACAAGTGTTCACATTGCTTCGCAGAATCGCTTTTGTGCAGAAAACAGTAGCACTTGTTCAGAACGAAAGAAAGCACAGAGCCCCAGATTTTATGTTGTCCTGGAGAGCTTGCAGAGCACTGGGGAAAGGCAGGCAGAGAATTCCCTGCTAGCACCTTCTCTGTGCCTGGGAAGCACAAGTGTTCACGATGCTTCGCAGAATCGCTTTTGTGCAGAAAACACTAACACTTGTTCAGAACGAAAGAAAGCACAGAGCCCCAGATTTGCTGTTGTCCTGGAGAGCTTGCAGAGCACTGGGGAAAGGCAGGCAGAGAATTCCCTGCTAGCACCTTCTCTGTGCCTGTTCACATTGTTTCGCAGAATCGCTTTTGTGCAGAAAAGAGTAACACTTGTTCAGAACGAAAGAAAGCACAGAGCCCCAGATTTTATGTTGTCCTGGAGAGCTTGCAGAGCACTGGGGAAAGGCAGGCAGAGAATTCCCTGCTAGCACTTTCTCTGTGCCTGGGAAGCAGAAGTGTTCACATTGCTTCGCAGAATCGCTTTTGTGCAGAAAACAGTAACACTTGTTCAGAACGAAAGAAAGCACAGAGCCCCAGATTTTATGTTGTCCTGGAGAGCTTGCAGAGCACTGGGGAAAGGCAGGCAGAGAATTCCCTGCTAGCACCTTCTCTCTGCCTGTTCACATTGCTTCGCAGAATCGCTTTTGTGCAGAAAACAGTAACACTTTTTCAGAACGAAAGAAAGCACAGAGCCCCAGATTTTATGTTGTCCTGGAGAGCTTGCAGAGCACTGGGGAAAGGCAGGCAGAGAATTCCCTGCTAGCACTTTCTCTGTGCCTGGGAAGCACAAGTGTTCACATTGCTTCGCAGAATCGCTTTTGTGCAGAAAACAGTAACACTTGTTCAGAACGAAAGAAAGCACAGAGCCCCAGATTTGCTGTTGTCCTGGAGAGCTTGCAGAGCACTGGGGAAAGGCAGGCAGAGAATTCCCTGCTAGCACCTTCTCTGTGCCTGGGAAGCACAAGTGTTCACATTGCTTCGCAGAATCGCTTTTGTGCAGAAAACAGTAACACTTGTTCAGAACGAAAGAAAGCACAGAGCCCCAGATTTTATGTTGTCCTGGAGAGCTTGCAGAGCACTGGGGAAAGGCAGGCAGAGAATTCCCTGCTAGCACCTTCTCTGTGCCTGGGAAACAGAAGTGTTCACATTGCTTCGCAGAATCGCTTTTGTGCAGAAAACAGTAACACTTGGTCAGGAAGAAAGAAAGCACAGAGCCCCAGATTTTATGTTGTCCTGGAGAGCTTGCAGAGCAGTGGGGAAAGGCAGGCAGAGAATTCCCTGCTAGTACCTTCTCTGTGCCTGTTCACATTGCATCGCAGAATCGCTTTTGTGCAGAAAACAGTAACACTTGTTCAGAACGAAAGAAAGCACAGAGCCCCAGATTTGCTGTTGTCCTGGAGAGCTTGCAGAGCACTGGGGAAAGGCAGGCAGAGAATTCCCTGCTAGCACCTTCTCTGTGCCTGGGAAGCACAAGTGTTCACATTGCTTCGCAGAATCGCTTTTGTGCAGAAAACAGTAACACTTGTTCAGAACGAAAGAAAGCACAGAGCCCCAGATTTACTGTTGTCCTAGAGAGCTTGCAGAGCACTGGGGAAAGGCAGGCAGAGAATTCCCTGCTAGCACCTTCTCTGTGCCTGGGAAGCAGAAGTGTTCACATTGCTTCGCAGAAACGCTTTTGTGCAGAAAACAGTAACACTTGTTCAGAACGAAAGAAAGCACAGAGCCCCAGATTTTATGTTGTCCTGGAGAGCTTGCAGAGCACTGGGGAAAGGCAGGCAGAGAATTCCCTGCTAGCACCTTCTCTGTGCCTGGGAAGCACAAGTGTTCACATTGCATCGCAGAATCGCTTTTGTGCAGAAAACAGTAACACTTGTTCAGAACGAAAGAAAGCACAGAGCCCCAGATTTTATGTTGTCCTGGAGAGCTTGCAGAGCACTGGGGAAAGGCAGGCAGAGAATTCCCTGCTAGCACCTTCTCTGTGCCTGGGAAGCACAAGTGTTCACATTGCTTCGCAGAATCGCTTTTGTGCAGAAAACAGTAACACTTGTTCAGAACGAAAGAAAGCACAGAGGCCCAGATTTACTGTTGTCCTAGAGAGCTTGCAGAGCACTGGGGAAAGGCAGGCAGAGAATTCCCTGCTAGCACCTTCTCTGTGCCTGGGAAGCAGAAGTGTTCACATTGCTTCGCAGAAACGCTTTTGTGCAGAAAACAGTAACACTTGTTCAGAACGAAAGAAAGCACAGAGCCCCAGATTTTATGTTGTCCTGGAGAGCTTGCAGAGCACTGGGGAAAGGCAGGCAGAGAATTCCCTGCTAGCACCTTCTCTGTGCCTGTTCACATTGTTTCGCAGAATCGCTTTTGTGCAGAAAACAGTAACACTTGTTCAGAACGAAAGAAAGCACAGAGCCCCAGATTTTATGTTGTCCTGGAGAGCTTGCAGAGCACTGGGGAAAGGCAGGCAGAGAATTCCCTGCTAGCACTTTCTCTGTGCCTGGGAAGCACAAGTGTTCACATTGCTTCGCAGAATCGCTTTTGTGCAGAAAACAGTAACACTTGTTCAGAACGAAAGAAAGCACAGAGCCCCAGATTTTATGTTGTCCTGGAGAGCTTGCAGAGCACTGGGGAAAGGCAGGCAGAGAATTCCCTGCTAGCACCTTCTCTCTGCCTGTTCACATTGCTTCGCAGAATCGCTTTTGTGCAGAAAACAGTAACACTTGTTCAGAACGAAAGAAAGCGCAGAGCCCCAGATTTTATGTTGTCCTGGAGAGCTTGCAGACCACTGGGGAAAGGCAGGCAGAGAATTCCCTGCTAGCACCTTCTCTGTGCCTGTTCACATTGCTTCGCAGAATCGCTTTTGTGCAGAAAACAGTAACACTTGTTCAGAACGAAAGAAAGCACAGAGCCCCAAATTTGCTGTTGTCCTGGAGAGCTTGCAGAGCACTGGGGAAAGGCAGGCAGAGAATTCCCTGCTAGCACCTTCTCTGTGCCTGTTCACATTGCTTCGCAGAATCGCTTTTGTGCAGAAAACAGTAACACTTGTTCAGAACGAAAGAAAGCACAGAGCCCCAGATTTTATGTTGTCCTGGAGAGCTTGCAGAGCACTGGGGAAAGGCAGGCAGAGAATTCCCTGCTAGCACCTTCTCTGTGCCTGTTCACATTGCTTCGCAGAATCGCTTTTGTGCAGAAAACAGTAACACTTGTTCAGAACGAAAGAAAGCACAGAGCCCCAGATTTTATGTTGTCCTGGAGAGCTTGCAGAGCACTGGGGAAAGGCAGGCAGAGAATTCCCTGCTAGCACCTTCTCTGTGCCTGGGAAGCACAAGTGTTCACATTGCTTCGCAGAATCGCTTTTGTGCAGAAAACAGTAACACTTGTTCAGAACGAAAGAAAGCACAGAGCCCCAGATTTGCTGTTGTCCTGGAGAGCTTGCAGAGCACTGGGGAAAGGCAGGCAGAGAATTCCCTGCTAGCACCTTCTCTGTGCCTGGGAAGCACAAGTGTTCACATTGCTTCGCAGAATCGCTTTTGTGCAGAAAACAGTAACACTTGTTCAGAACGAAAGAAAGCACAGAGCCCCAGATTTTATGTTGTCCTGGAGAGCTTGCAGAGCACTGGGGAAAGGCAGGCAGAGAATTCCCTGCTAGCACCTTCTCTGTGCCTGTTCACATTGCTTCGCAGAATCGCTTTTGTGCAGAAAACAGTAACACTTGTTCAGAACGAAAGAAAGCACAGAGCCCCAGATTTTATGTTGTCCTGGAGAGCTTGCAGAGCACTGGGGAAAGGCAGGCAGAGAATTCCCTGCCAGCACTTTCTCTGTGCCTGCGAAGCAGAAGTGTTCACATTGCTTCGCAGAATCGCTTTTGTGCAGAAAACAGTAACACTTGTTCAGAACGAAAGAAAGCACAGAGCCCCAGAATTTATGTTGTCCTGGAGAGCTTGCAGAGCACTGGGGAAAGGCAGGCAGAGAATTCCCTGCTAGCACCTTCTCTGTGCCTGGGAAGCACAAGTGTTCACATTGCTTCGCAGAATCGCTTTTGTGCAGAAAACAGTAACACTTGTTCAGAACGAAAGAAAGCACAGAGCCCCAGATTTTATGTTGTCCTGGAGAGCTTGCAGAGCACTGGGGAAAGGCAGGCAGAGAATTCCCTGCTAGCACCTTCTCTGTGCCTGGGAAGCACAAATGTTCACATTGCTTCGCAGAATCGCTTTTGTGCAGAAAACAGTAACACTTGTTCAGAACGAAAGAAAGCACAGAGCCCCAGATTTTATGTTGTCCTGGAGAGCTTGCAGAGCACTGGGGAAAGGCAGGCAGAGAATTCCCTGCTAGCACCTTCTCTGTGCCTGGGAAGCACAAGTGTTCACATTGCTTCGCAGAATCGCTTTTGTGCAGAAAACAGTAACACTTGTTCAGAACGAAAGAAAGCACAGAGCCCCAGATTTTATGTTGTCCTGGAGAGCTTGCAGAGCAGTGGGGAAAGGCAGGCAGAGAATTCCCTGCTAGTACCTTCTCTGTGCCTGTTCACATTGCATCGCAGAATCGCTTTTGTGCAGAAAACAGTAACACTTGTTCAGAACGAAAGAAAGCACAGAGCCCCAGATTTGCTGTTGTCCTGGAGAGCTTGCAGAGCACTGGGGAAAGGCAGGCAGAGAATTCCCTGCTAGCACCTTCTCTGTGCCTGGGAAGCACAAGTGTTCACATTGCTTCGCAGAATCGCTTTTGTGCAGAAAACAGTAACACTTGTTCAGAACGAAAGAAAGCACAGAGCCCCAGATTTACTGTTGTCCTAGAGAGCTTGCAGAGCACTGGGGAAAGGCAGGCAGAGAATTCCCTGCTAGCACCTTCTCTGTGCCTGGGAAGCAGAAGTGTTCACATTGCTTCGCAGAAACGCTTTTGTGCAGAAAACAGTAACACTTGTTCAGAACGAAAGAAAGCACAGAGCCCCAGATTTTATGTTGTCCTGGAGAGCTTGCAGAGCACTGGGGAAAGGCAGGCAGAGAATTCCCTGCTAGCACCTTCTCTGTGCCTGGGAAGCACAAGTGTTCACATTGCATCGCAGAATCGCTTTTGTGCAGAAAACAGTAACACTTGTTCAGAACGAAAGAAAGCACAGAGCCCCAGATTTTATGTTGTCCTGGAGAGCTTGCAGAGCACTGGGGAAAGGCAGGCAGAGAATTCCCTGCTAGCACCTTCTCTGTGCCTGGGAAGCACAAGTGTTCACATTGCTTCGCAGAATCGCTTTTGTGCAGAAAACAGTAACACTTGTTCAGAACGAAAGAAAGCACAGAGGCCCAGATTTACTGTTGTCCTAGAGAGCTTGCAGAGCACTGGGGAAAGGCAGGCAGAGAATTCCCTGCTAGCACCTTCTCTGTGCCTGGGAAGCACAAGTGTTCACATTGCTTCGCAGAATCGCTTTTGTGCAGAAAACAGTAACACTTGTTCAGAACGAAAGAAAGCACAGAGCCCCAGATTTTATGTTGTCCTGGAGAGCTTGCAGAGCACTGGGGAAAGGCAGGCAGAGAATTCCCTGCTAGCACCTTCTCTGTGCCTGTTCACATTGCTTCGCAGAATCGCTTTTGTGCAGAAAACAGTAACACTTGTTCAGAACGAAAGAAAGCACAGAGCCCCAGATTTTATGTTGTCCTGGAGAGCTTGCAGAGCACTGGGGAAAGGCAGGCAGAGAATTCCCTGCTAGCACCTTCTCTGTGCCTGGGAAGCAGAAGTGTTCACATTGCTTCGCAGAATCGCTTTTGTGCAGAAAACAGTAACACTTGTTCAGAACGAAAGAAAGCACAGAGCCCCAGATTTTATGTTGTCCTGGAGAGCTTGCAGAGCACTGGGGAAAGGCAGGCAGAGAATTCCCTGCTAGCACCTTCTCTGTGCCTGGGAAGCACAAGTGTTCACATTGCTTCGCAGAATCGCTTTTGTGCAGAAAACAGTAACACTTGTTCAGAACGAAAGAAAGCACAGAGCCCCAGATTTTATGTTGTCCTGGAGAGCTTGCAGAGCACTGGGGAAAGGCAGGCAGAGAATTCCCTGCTAGCACCTTCTCTGTGCCTGGGAAACAGAAGTGTTCACATTGCTTCGCAGAATCGCTTTTGTGCAGAAAACAGTAACACTTGGTCAGGAAGAAAGAAAGCACAGAGCCCCAGATTTTATGTTGTCCTGGAGAGCTTGCAGAACACTGGGGAAAGGCAGGCAGAGAATTCCCTGCTAGTACCTTCTCTGTGCCTGTTCACATTGCATCGCAGAATCGCTTTTGTGCAGAAAACAGTAACACTTGTTCAGAACGAAAGAAAGCACAGAGCCCCAGATTTGCTGTTGTCCTGGAGAGCTTGCAGAGCACTGGGGAAAGGCAGGCAGAGAATTCCCTGCTAGCACCTTCTCTGTGCCTGGGAAGCACAAGTGTTCACATTGCTTCGCAGAATCGCTTTTGTGCAGAAAACAGTAACACTTGTTCAGAACGAAAGAAAGCACAGAGCCCCAGATTTACTGTTGTCCTAGAGAGCTTGCAGAGCACTGGGGAAAGGCAGGCAGAGAATTCCCTGCTAGCACCTTCTCTGTGCCTGGGAAGCACAAGTGTTCACATTGCTTCGCAGAAACGCTTTTGTGCAGAAAACAGTAACACTTGTTCAGAACGAAAGAAAGCACAGAGCCCCAGATTTTATGTTGTCCTGGAGAGCTTGCAGAGCACTGGGGAAAGGCAGGCAGAGAATTCCCTGCTAGCACCTTCTCTGTGCCTGTTCACATTGTTTCGCAGAATCGCTTTTGTGCAGAAAACAGTAACACTTGTTCAGAACGAAAGAAAGCACAGAGCCCCAGATTTTATGTTGTCCTGGAGAGCTTGCAGAGCACTGGGGAAAGGCAGGCAGAGAATTCCCTGCTAGCACTTTCTCTGTGCCTGGGAAGCACAAGTGTTCACATTGCTTCGCAGAATCGCTTTTGTGCAGAAAACAGTAACACTTGTTCAGAACGAAAGAAAGCACAGAGCCCCAGATTTTATGTTGTCCTGGAGAGCTTGCAGAGCACTGGGGAAAGGCAGGCAGAGAATTCCCTGCTAGCACCTTCTCTCTGCCTGTTCACATTGCTTCGCAGAATCGCTTTTGTGCAGAAAACAGTAACACTTGTTCAGAACGAAAGAAAGCGCAGAGCCCCAGATTTTATGTTGTCCTGGAGAGCTTGCAGACCACTGGGGAAAGGCAGGCAGAGAATTCCCTGCTAGCACCTTCTCTGTGCCTGTTCACATTGCTTCGCAGAATCGCTTTTGTGCAGAAAACAGTAACACTTGTTCAGAACGAAAGAAAGCACAGAGCCCCAAATTTGCTGTTGTCCTGGAGAGCTTGCAGAGCACTGGGGAAAGGCAGGCAGAGAATTCCCTGCTAGCACCTTCTCTGTGCCTGGGAAGCACAAGTGTTCACATTGCATCGCAGAATCGCTTTTGTGCAGAAAACAGTAACACTTGTTCAGAACGAAAGAAAGCACAGAGCCCCAGATTTTGTGTTGTCCTGGAGAGCTTGCAGAGCACTGGGGAAAGGCAGGCAGAGAATTCCCTGCTAGCACCTTCTCTGTGCCTGTTCACATTGCTTCGCAGAATCGCTTTTGTGCAGAAAACAGTAACACTTGTTCAGAACGAAAGAAAGCACAGAGCCCCAGATTTTATGTTGTCCTGGAGAGCTTGCAGAGCACTGGGGAAAGGCAGGCAGAGAATTCCCTGCTAGCACCTTCTCTGTGCCTGGGAAGCACAAATGTTCACATTGCTTCGCAGAATCGCTTTTGTGCAGAAAACAGTAACACTTGTTCAGAACGAAAGAAAGCACAGAGCCCCAGATTTTATGTTGTCCTGGAGAGCTTGCAGAGCACTGGGGAAAGGCAGGCAGAGAATTCCCTGCTAGCACCTTCTCTGTGCCTGGGAAGCACAAGTGTTCACATTGCTTCGCAGAATCGCTTTTGTGCAGAAAACAGTAACACTTGTTCAGAACGAAAGAAAGCACAGAGCCCCAGATTTTATGTTGTCCTGGAGAGCTTGCAGAGCACTGGGGAAAGGCAGGCAGAGAATTCCCTGCTAGCACCTTCTCTGTGCCTGGGAAGCACAAGTGTTCACATTGCTTCGCAGAATCGCTTTTGTGCAGAAAACAGTAACACTTGTTCAGAACGAAAGAAAGCACAGAGCCCCAGATTTTATGTTGTCCTGGAGAGCTTGCAGAGCACTGGGGAAAGGCAGGCAGAGAATTCCCTGCTAGCACCTTCTCTGTGCCTGGGAAGCACAAGTGTTCACATTGCTTCGCAGAATCGCTTTTGTGCAGAAAACAGTAACACTTGTTCAGAACGAAAGAAAGCACAGAGCCCCAGATTTGCTGTTGTCCTGGAGAGCTTGCAGAGCACTGGGGAAAGGCAGGCAGAGAATTCCCTGCTAGCACCTTCTCTGTGCCTGGGAAGCACAAGTGTTCACATTGCTTCGCAGAATCGCTTTTGTGCAGAAACAGTAACACTTGTTCAGAACGAAAGAAAGCACAGAGCCCCAGATTTTATGTTGTCCTGGAGAGCTTGCAGAGCACTGGGGAAAGGCAGGCAGAGAATTCCCTGCTAGCACCTTCTCTGTGCCTGGTTCACATTGCTTCGCAGAATCGCTTTTGTGCAGAAAACAGTAACACTTGTTCAGAACGAAAGAAAGCACAGAGCCCCAGATTTTATGTTGTCCTGGAGAGCTTGCAGAGCACTGGGGAAAGGCAGGCAGAGAATTCCCTGCTAGCACCTTCTCTGTGCCTGGGAAGCAGAAGTGTTCACATTGCTTCGCAGAATCGCTTTTGTGCAGAAAACAGTAACACTTGTTCAGAACGAAAGAAAGCACAGAGCCCCAGAATTTATGTTGTCCTGGAGAGCTTGCAGAGCACTGGGGAAAGGCAGGCAGAGAATTCCCTGCTAGCACCTTCTCTGTGCCTGGGAAGCACAAGTGTTCACATTGCTTCGCAGAATCGCTTTTGTGCAGAAAACAGTAACACTTGTCAGAACGAAAGAAAGCACAGAGCCCCAGATTTTATGTTGTCCTGGAGAGCTTGCAGAGCACTGGGGAAAGGCAGGCAGAGAATTCCCTGCTAGCACCTTCTCTGTGCCTGGAAGCACAAATGTCACATTGCTTCGCAGAATCGCTTTTGTGCAGAAAACAGTAACACTTGTTCAGAACGAAAGAAAGCACAGAGCCCCAGATTTTATGTTGTCCTGGAGAGCTTGCAGAGCACTGGGGAAAGGCAGGCAGAGAATTCCCTGCTAGCACCTTCTCTGTGCCTGGGAAGCACAAGTGTTCACATTGCTTCGCAGAATCGCTTTTGTGCAGAAAACAGTAACACTTGTTCAGAACGAAAGAAAGCACAGAGCCCCAGATTTTATGTTGTCCTGGAGAGCTTGCAGAGCACTGGGGAAAGGCAGGCGTGGGGAAAGGCAGGCAGAGAATCCCTGCTAGTACCTTCTCTGTGCCTGTTCACATTGCATCGCAGAATCGCTTTTGTGCAGAAAACAGTAACACTTGTTCAGAACGAAAGAAAGCACAGAGCCCCAGATTTGCTGTTGTCCTGGAGAGCTTGCAGAGCACTGGGGAAAGGCAGGCAGAGAATTCCCTGCTAGCACCTTCTCTGTGCCTGGGAAGCACAAGTGTTCACATTGCTTCGCAGAATCGCTTTTGTGCAGAAAACAGTAACACTTGTTCAGAACGAAAGAAAGCACAGAGCCCCAGATTTACTGTTGTCCTAGAGAGCTTGCAGAGCACTGGGGAAAGGCAGGCAGAGAATTCCCTGCTAGCACCTTCTCTGTGCCTGGGAAGCAGAAGTGTTCACATTGCTTCGCAGAAACGCTTTTGTGCAGAAAACAGTAACACTTGTTCAGAACGAAAGAAAGCACAGAGCCCCAGATTTTATGTTGTCCTGGAGAGCTTGCAGAGCACTGGGGAAAGGCAGGCAGAGAATTCCCTGCTAGCACCTTCTCTGTGCCTGGGAAGCACAAGTGTTCACATTGCATCGCAGAATCGCTTTTGTGCAGAAAACAGTAACACTTGTTCAGAACGAAAGAAAGCACAGAGCCCCAGATTTTATGTTGTCCTGGAGAGCTTGCAGAGCACTGGGGAAAGGCAGGCAGAGAATTCCCTGCTAGCACCTTCTCTGTGCCTGGGAAGCACAAGTGTTCACATTGCTTCGCAGAATCGCTTTTGTGCAGAAAACAGTAACACTTGTTCAGAACGAAAGAAAGCACAGAGGCCCAGATTTACTGTTGTCCTAGAGAGCTTGCAGAGCACTGGGGAAAGGCAGGCAGAGAATTCCCTGCTAGCACCTTCTCTGTGCCTGGGAAGCACAAGTGTTCACATTGCTTCGCAGAATCGCTTTTGTGCAGAAAACAGTAACACTTGTTCAGAACGAAAGAAAGCACAGAGCCCCAGATTTTATGTTGTCCTGGAGAGCTTGCAGAGCACTGGGGAAAGGCAGGCAGAGAATTCCCTGCTAGCACCTTCTCTGTGCCTGTTCACATTGCTTCGCAGAATCGCTTTTGTGCAGAAAACAGTAACACTTGTTCAGAACGAAAGAAAGCACAGAGCCCCAGATTTGCTGTTGTCCTGGAGAGCTTGCAGAGCACTGGGGAAAGGCAGGCAGAGAATTCCCTGCTAGCACCTTCTCTGTGCCTGGGAAGCAGAAGTGTTCACATTGCTTCGCAGAATCGCTTTTGTGCAGAAAACAGTAACACTTGTTCAGAACGAAAGAAAGCACAGAGCCCCAGATTTTATGTTGTCCTGGAGAGCTTGCAGAGCACTGGGGAAAGGCAGGCAGAGAATTCCCTGCTAGCACCTTCTCTGTGCCTGGGAAGCACAAGTGTTCACATTGCTTCGCAGAATCGCTTTTGTGCAGAAAACAGTAACACTTGTTCAGAACGAAAGAAAGCACAGAGCCCCAGATTTTATGTTGTCCTGGAGAGCTTGCAGAGCACTGGGGAAAGGCAGGCAGAGAATTCCCTGCTAGCACCTTCTCTGTGCCTGGGAAACAGAAGTGTTCACATTGCTTCGCAGAATCGCTTTTGTGCAGAAAACAGTAACACTTGGTCAGGAAGAAAGAAAGCACAGAGCCCCAGATTTGCTGTTGTCCTGGAGAGCTTGCAGAACACTGGGGAAAGGCAGGCAGAGAATTCCCTGCTAGTACCTTCTCTGTGCCTGTTCACATTGCATCGCAGAATCGCTTTTGTGCAGAAAACAGTAACACTTGTTCAGAACGAAAGAAAGCACAGAGCCCCAGATTTTATGTTGTCCTGGAGAGCTTGCAGAGCACTGGGGAAAGGCAGGCAGAGAATTCCCTGCTAGCACCTTCTCTGTGCCTGTTCACATTGTTTCGCAGAATCGCTTTTGTGCAGAAAACAGTAACACTTGTTCAGAACGAAAGAAAGCACAGAGCCCCAGATTTTATGTTGTCCTGGAGAGCTTGCAGAGCACTGGGGAAAGGCAGGCAGAGAATTCCCTGCTAGCACTTTCTCTGTGCCTGGGAAGCACAAGTGTTCACATTGCTTCGCAGAATCGCTTTTGTGCAGAAAACAGTAACACTTGTTCAGAACGAAAGAAAGCACAGAGCCCCAGATTTTATGTTGTCCTGGAGAGCTTGCAGAGCACTGGGGAAAGGCAGGCAGAGAATTCCCTGCTAGCACCTTCTCTCTGCCTGTTCACATTGCTTCGCAGAATCGCTTTTGTGCAGAAAACAGTAACACTTGTTCAGAACGAAAGAAAGCACAGAGCCCCAGATTTTATGTTGTCCTGGAGAGCTTGCAGAGCACTGGGGAAAGGCAGGCAGAGAATTCCCTGCTAGCACCTTCTCTGTGCCTGTTCACATTGCTTCGCAGAATCGCTTTTGTGCAGAAAACAGTAACACTTGTTCAGAACGAAAGAAAGCACAGAGCCCCAGATTTTATGTTGTCCTGGAGAGCTTGCAGAGCACTGGGGAAAGGCAGGCAGAGAATTCCCTGCTAGCACCTTCTCTGTGCCTGGGAAGCACAAATGTTCACATTGCTTCGCAGAATCGCTTTTGTGCAGAAAACAGTAACACTTGTTCAGAACGAAAGAAAGCACAGAGCCCCAGATTTTATGTTGTCCTGGAGAGCTTGCAGAGCACTGGGGAAAGGCAGGCAGAGAATTCCCTGCTAGCACCTTCTCTGTGCCTGGGAAGCACAAGTGTTCACATTGCTTCGCAGAATCGCTTTTGTGCAGAAAACAGTAACACTTGTTCAGAACGAAAGAAAGCACAGAGCCCCAGATTTTATGTTGTCCTGGAGAGCTTGCAGAGCACTGGGGAAAGGCAGGCAGAGAATTCCCTGCTAGCACCTTCTCTGTGCCTGGGAAGCACAAGTGTTCACATTGCTTCGCAGAATCGCTTTTGTGCAGAAAACAGTAACACTTGTTCAGAACGAAAGAAAGCACAGAGCCCCAGATTTTATGTTGTCCTGGAGAGCTTGCAGAGCACTGGGGAAAGGCAGGCAGAGAATTCCCTGCTAGCACCTTCTCTGTGCCTGGGAAGCACAAGTGTTCACATTGCTTCGCAGAATCGCTTTTGTGCAGAAAACAGTAACACTTGTTCAGAACGAAAGAAAGCACAGAGCCCCAGATTTGCTGTTGTCCTGGAGAGCTTGCAGAGCACTGGGGAAAGGCAGGCAGAGAATTCCCTGCTAGCACCTTCTCTGTGCCTGGGAAGCACAAGTGTTCACATTGCTTCGCAGAATCGCTTTTGTGCAGAAAACAGTAACACTTGTTCAGAACGAAAGAAAGCACAGAGCCCCAGATTTTATGTTGTCCTGGAGAGCTTGCAGAGCACTGGGGAAAGGCAGGCAGAGAATTCCCTGCTAGCACCTTCTCTGTGCCTGTTCACATTGCTTCGCAGAATCGCTTTTGTGCAGAAAACAGTAACACTTGTTCAGAACGAAAGAAAGCACAGAGCCCCAGATTTTATGTTGTCCTGGAGAGCTTGCAGAGCACTGGGGAAAGGCAGGCAGAGAATTCCCTGCTAGCACTTTCTCTGTGCCTGGGAAGCAGAAGTGTTCACATTGCTTCGCAGAATCGCTTTTGTGCAGAAAACAGTAACACTTGTTCAGAACGAAAGAAAGCACAGAGCCCCAGAATTTATGTTGTCCTGGAGAGCTTGCAGAGCACTGGGGAAAGGCAGGCAGAGAATTCCCTGCTAGCACCTTCTCTGTGCCTGGGAAGCACAAGTGTTCACATTGCTTCGCAGAATCGCTTTTGTGCAGAAAACAGTAACACTTGTTCAGAACGAAAGAAAGCACAGAGCCCCAGATTTTATGTTGTCCTGGAGAGCTTGCAGAGCACTGGGGAAAGGCAGGCAGAGAATTCCCTGCTAGCACCTTCTCTGTGCCTGGGAAGCACAAATGTTCACATTGCTTCGCAGAATCGCTTTTGTGCAGAAAACAGTAACACTTGTTCAGAACGAAAGAAAGCACAGAGCCCCAGATTTTATGTTGTCCTGGAGAGCTTGCAGAGCACTGGGGAAAGGCAGGCAGAGAATTCCCTGCTAGCACCTTCTCTGTGCCTGGGAAGCACAAGTGTTCACATTGCTTCGCAGAATCGCTTTTGTGCAGAAAACAGTAACACTTGTTCAGAACGAAAGAAAGCACAGAGCCCCAGATTTTATGTTGTCCTGGAGAGCTTGCAGAGCACTGGGGAAAGGCAGGCAGAGAATTCCCTGCTAGCACCTTCTCTGTGCCTGGGAAGCACAAGTGTTCACATTGCTTCGCAGAATCGCTTTTGTGCAGAAAACAGTAACACTTGTTCAGAACGAAAGAAAGCACAGAGCCCCAGATTTTATGTTGTCCTGGAGAGCTTGCAGAGCACTGGGGAAAGGCAGGCAGAGAATTCCCTGCTAGCACCTTCTCTGTGCCTGGGAAGCACAAGTGTTCACATTGCTTCGCAGAATCGCTTTTGTTGCAGAAAACAGTAACACTTGTTCAGAACGAAAGAAAGCACAGAGCCCCAGATTTGCTGTTGTCCTGGAGAGCTTGCAGAGCACTGGGGAAAGGCAGGCAGAGAATTCCCTGCTAGCACCTTCTCTGTGCCTGGGAAGCACAAGTGTTCACATTGCTTCGCAGAATCGCTTTTGTGCAGAAAACAGTAACACTTGTTCAGAACGAAAGAAAGCACAGAGCCCCAGATTTTATGTTGTCCTGGAGAGCTTGCAGAGCACTGGGGAAAGGCAGGCAGAGAATTCCCTGCTAGCACCTTCTCTGTGCCTGTTCACATTGCTTCGCAGAATCGCTTTTGTGCAGAAAACAGTAACACTTGTTCAGAACGAAAGAAAGCACAGAGCCCCAGATTTTATGTTGTCCTGGAGAGCTTGCAGAGCACTGGGGAAAGGCAGGCAGAGAATTCCCTGCTAGCACTTTCTCTGTGCCTGGGAAGCAGAAGTGTTCACATTGCTTCGCAGAATCGCTTTTGTGCAGAAAACAGTAACACTTGTTCAGAACGAAAGAAAGCACAGAGCCCCAGAATTTATGTTGTCCTGGAGAGCTTGCAGAGCACTGGGGAAAGGCAGGCAGAGAATTCCCTGCTAGCACCTTCTCTGTGCCTGGGAAGCACAAGTGTTCACATTGCTTCGCAGAATCGCTTTTGTGCAGAAAACAGTAACACTTGTTCAGAACGAAAGAAAGCACAGAGCCCCAGATTTTATGTTGTCCTGGAGAGCTTGCAGAGCGCTGGGGAAAGGCAGGCAGAGAATTCCCTGCTAGCACCTTCTCTGTGCCTGGGAAGCACAAGTGTTCACATTGCTTCGCAGAATCGCTTTTGTGCAGAAAACAGTAACACTTGTTCCGAACGAAAGAAAGCACAGAGCCCCAGATTTGCTGTTGTCCTGGAGAGCTTGCAGAGCACTGGGGAAAGGCAGGCAGAGAATTCCCTGCTAGCACCTTCTCTGTGCCTGGGAAGCAGAAGTGTTCACATTGCTTCGCAGAATCGCTTTTGTGCAGAAAACAGTAACACTTGTTCAGAACGAAAGAAAGCACAGAGCCCCAGATTTTATGTTGTCCTGGAGAGCTTGCAGAGCACTGGGGAAAGGCAGGCAGAGAATTCCCTGCTAGCACCTTCTCTGTGCCTGGGAAGCACAAGTGTTCACATTGCTTCGCAGAATCGCTTTTGTGCAGAAAACAGTAGCACTTGTTCAGAACGAAAGAAAGCACAGAGCCCCAGATTTTATGTTGTCCTGGAGAGCTTGCAGAGCACTGGGGAAAGGCAGGCAGAGAATTCCCTGCTAGCACCTTCTCTGTGCCTGGGAAGCACAAGTGTTCACGATGCTTCGCAGAATCGCTTTTGTGCAGAAAACAGTAACACTTGTTCAGAACGAAAGAAAGCACAGAGCCCCAGATTTGCTGTTGTCCTGGAGAGCTTGCAGAGCACTGGGGAAAGGCAGGCAGAGAATTCCCTGCTAGCACCTTCTCTGTGCCTGTTCACATTGTTTCGCAGAATCGCTTTTGTGCAGAAAACAGTAACACTTGTTCAGAACGAAAGAAAGCACAGAGCCCCAGATTTGCTGTTGTCCTGGAGAGCTTGCAGAGCAGTGGGGAAAGGCAGGCAGAGAATTCCCTGCTAGCACTTTCTCTGTGCCTGGGAAGCAGAAGTGTTCACATTGCTTCGCAGAATCGCTTTTGTGCAGAAAACAGTAACACTTGTTCAGAACGAAAGAAAGCACAGAGCCCCAGATTTTATGTTGTCCTGGAGAGCTTGCAGAGCACTGGGGAAAGGCAGGCAGAGAATTCCCTGCTAGCACCTTCTCTCTGCCTGTTCACATTGCTTCGCAGAATCGCTTTTGTGCAGAAAACAGTAACACTTGTTCAGAACGAAAGAAAGCACAGAGCCCCAGATTTTATGTTGTCCTGGAGAGCTTGCAGAGCACTGGGGAAAGGCAGGCAGAGAATTCCCTGCTAGCACTTTCTCTGTGCCTGGGAAGCACAAGTGTTCACATTGCTTCGCAGAATCGCTTTTGTGCAGAAAACAGTAACACTTGTTCAGAACGAAAGAAAGCACAGAGCCCCAGATTTGCTGTTGTCCTGGAGAGCTTGCAGAGCACTGGGGAAAGGCAGGCAGAGAATTCCCTGCTAGCACCTTCTCTGTGCCTGGGAAGCACAAGTGTTCACATTGCTTCGCAGAATCGCTTTTGTGCAGAAAACAGTAACACTTGTTCAGAACGAAAGAAAGCACAGAGCCCCAGATTTTATGTTGTCCTGGAGAGCTTGCAGAGCACTGGGGAAAGGCAGGCAGAGAATTCCCTGCTAGCACCTTCTCTGTGCCTGGGAAACAGAAGTGTTCACATTGCTTCGCAGAATCGCTTTTGTGCAGAAAACAGTAACACTTGGTCAGGAAGAAAGAAAGCACAGAGCCCCAGATTTTATGTTGTCCTGGAGAGCTTGCAGAGCAGTGGGGAAAGGCAGGCAGAGAATTCCCTGCTAGTACCTTCTCTGTGCCTGTTCACATTGCATCGCAGAATCGCTTTTGTGCAGAAAACAGTAACACTTGTTCAGAACGAAAGAAAGCACAGAGCCCCAGATTTGCTGTTGTCCTGGAGAGCTTGCAGAGCACTGGGGAAAGGCAGGCAGAGAATTCCCTGCTAGCACCTTCTCTGTGCCTGGGAAGCACAAGTGTTCACATTGCTTCGCAGAATCGCTTTTGTGCAGAAAACAGTAACACTTGTTCAGAACGAAAGAAAGCACAGAGCCCCAGATTTACTGTTGTCCTAGAGAGCTTGCAGAGCACTGGGGAAAGGCAGGCAGAGAATTCCCTGCTAGCACCTTCTCTGTGCCTGGGAAGCAGAAGTGTTCACATTGCTTCGCAGAAACGCTTTTGTGCAGAAAACAGTAACACTTGTTCAGAACGAAAGAAAGCACAGAGCCCCAGATTTTATGTTGTCCTGGAGAGCTTGCAGAGCACTGGGGAAAGGCAGGCAGAGAATTCCCTGCTAGCACCTTCTCTGTGCCTGGGAAGCACAAGTGTTCACATTGCATCGCAGAATCGCTTTTGTGCAGAAAACAGTAACACTTGTTCAGAACGAAAGAAAGCACAGAGCCCCAGATTTTATGTTGTCCTGGAGAGCTTGCAGAGCACTGGGGAAAGGCAGGCAGAGAATTCCCTGCTAGCACCTTCTCTCTGCCTGTTCACATTGCTTCGCAGAATCGCTTTTGTGCAGAAAACAGTAACACTTGTTCAGAACGAAAGAAAGCACAGAGCCCCAGATTTTATGTTGTCCTGGAGAGCTTGCAGAGCACTGGGGAAAGGCAGGCAGAGAATTCCCTGCTAGCACCTTCTCTGTGCCTGGGAAGCACAAGTGTTCACATTGCTTCGCAGAATCGCTTTTGTGCAGAAAACAGTAACACTTGTTCAGAACGAAAGAAAGCACAGAGCCCCAGATTTTATGTTGTCCTGGAGAGCTTGCAGAGCACTGGGGAAAGGCAGGCAGAGAATTCCCTGCTAGCACCTTCTCTGTGCCTGGGAAGCACAAGTGTTCACATTGCTTCGCAGAATCGCTTTTGTGCAGAAAACAGTAACACTTGTTCAGAACGAAAGAAAGCACAGAGCCCCAGATTTTATGTTGTCCTGGAGAGCTTGCAGAGCACTGGGGAAAGGCAGGCAGAGAATTCCCTGCTAGCACCTTCTCTGTGCCTGGGAAGCACAAGTGTTCACATTGCTTCGCAGAATCGCTTTTGTGCAGAAAACAGTAACACTTGTTCAGAACGAAAGAAAGCACAGAGCCCCAGATTTTATGTTGTCCTGGAGAGCTTGCAGAGCACTGGGGAAAGGCAGGCAGAGAATTCCCTGCTAGCACCTTCTCTGTGCCTGGGAAGCACAAGTGTTCACATTGCTTCGCAGAATCGCTTTTGTGCAGAAAACAGTAACACTTGTTCAGAACGAAAGAAAGCGCAGAGCCCCAGATTTGCTGTTGTCCTGGAGAGCTTGCAGAGCACTGGGGAAAGGCAGGCAGAGAATTCCCTGCTAGCACCTTCTCTGTGCCTGGGAAGCACAAGTGTTCACATTGCTTCGCAGAAACGCTTTTGTGCAGAAAACAGTAACACTTGTTCAGAACGAAAGAAAGCACAGAGCCCCAGATTTTATGTTGTCCTGGAGAGCTTGCAGAGCACTGGGGAAAGGCAGGCAGAGAATTCCCTGCTAGCACCTTCTCTGTGCCTGGGAAGCACAAGTGTTCACATTGCTTCGCAGAATCGCTTTTGTGCAGAAAACAGTAACACTTGTTCAGAACGAAAGAAAGCACAGAGCCCCAGATTTGCTGTTGTCCTGGAGAGCTTGCAGAGCACTGGGGAAAGGCAGGCAGAGAATTCCCTGCTAGCACCTTCTCTGTGCCTGTTCACATTGTTTCGCAGAATCGCTTTTGTGCAGAAAACAGTAACACTTGTTCAGAACGAAAGAAAGCACAGAGCCCCAGATTTTATGTTGTCCTGGAGAGCTTGCAGAGCACTGGGGAAAGGCAGGCAGAGAATTCCCTGCTAGCACCTTCTCTGTGCCTGGGAAGCACAAGTGTTCACATTGCTTCGCAGAATCGCTTTTGTGCAGAAAACAGTAACACTTGTTCAGAACGAAAGAAAGCACAGAGCCCCAGATTTTATGTTGTCCTGGAGAGCTTGCAGAGCACTGGGGAAAGGCAGGCAGAGGATTCCCTGCTAGCACCTTCTCTGTGCCTGTTCACATTGCTTCGCAGAATCGCTTTTGTGCAGAAAACAGTAACACTTGTTCAGAACGAAAGAAAGCACAGAGCCCCAGATTTGCTGTTGTCCTGGAGAGCTTGCAGAGCACTGGGGAAAGGCAGGCAGAGAATTCCCTGCTAGCACCTTCTCTGTGCCTGGGAAGCAGAAGTGTTCACATTGCTTCGCAGAATCGCTTTTGTGCAGAAAACAGTAACACTTGTTCAGAACGAAAGAAAGCACAGAGCCCCAGATTTTATGTTGTCCTGGAGAGCTTGCAGAGCACTGGGGAAAGGCAGGCAGAGAATTCCCTGCTAGCACCTTCTCTGTGCCTGGGAAGCACAAGTGTTCACATTGCTTCGCAGAATCGCTTTTGTGCAGAAAACAGTAACACTTGTTCAGAACGAAAGAAAGCACAGAGCCCCAGATTTTATGTTGTCCTGGAGAGCTTGCAGAGCACTGGGGAAAGGCAGGCAGAGAATTCCCTGCTAGCACCTTCTCTGTGCCTGGGAAGCACAAGTGTTCACATTGCTTCGCAGAATCGCTTTTGTGCAGAAAACAGTAACACTTGTTCAGAACGAAAGAAAGCACAGAGCCCCAGATTTACTGTTGTCCTTGAGAGCTTGCAGAGCACTGGGGAAAGGCAGGCAGAGAATTCCCTGCTAGCACCTTCTCTGTGCCTGGGAAGCAGAAGTGTTCACATTGCTTCGCAGAAACGCTTTTGTGCAGAAAACAGTAACACTTGTTCAGAACGAAAGAAAGCACAGAGCCCCAGATTTTATGTTGTCCTGGAGAGCTTGCAGAGCACTGGGGAAAGGCAGGCAGAGAATTCCCTGCTAGCACCTTCTCTGTGCCTGGGAAGCACAAGTGTTCACATTGCATCGCAGAATCGCTTTTGTGCAGAAAACAGTAACACTTGTTCAGAACGAAAGAAAGCACAGAGCCCCAGATTTTATGTTGTCCTGGAGAGCTTGCAGAGCACTGGGGAAAGGCAGGCAGAGAATTCCCTGCTAGCACCTTCTCTGTGCCTGGGAAGCACAAGTGTTCACATTGCTTCGCAGAATCGCTTTTGTGCAGAAAACAGTAATACTTGTTCAGAACGAAAGAAAGCACAGAGGCCCAGATTTACTGTTGTCCTAGAGAGCTTGCAGAGCACTGGGGAAAGGCAGGCAGAGAATTCCCTGCTAGCACCTTCTCTGTGCCTGGGAAGCACAAGTGTTCACATTGCTTCGCAGAAACGCTTTTGTGCAGAAAACAGTAACACTTGTTCAGAACGAAAGAAAGCACAGAGCCCCAGATTTGCTGTTGTCCTGGAGAGCTTGCAGAGCACTGGGGAAAGGCAGGCAGAGAATTCCCTGCTAGCACCTTCTCTGTGCCTGGGAAGCACAAGTGTTCACATTGCTTCGCAGAATCGCTTTTGTGCAGAAAACAGTAACACTTGTTCAGAATGAAAGAAAGCACAGAGCCCCAGATTTTATGTTGTCCTGGAGAGCTTGCAGAGCACTGGGGAAAGGCAGGCAGAGAATTCCCTGCTAGCACCTTCTCTCTGCCTGTTCACATTGCTTCGCAGAATCGCTTTTGTGCAGAAAACAGTAACACTTGTTCAGAACGAAAGAAAGCACAGAGCCCCAGATTTTATGTTGTCCTGGAGAGCTTGCAGAGCACTGGGGAAAGGCAGGCAGAGAATTCCCTGCTAGCACCTTCTCTGTGCCTGGGAAGCACAAGTGTTCACATTGCTTCGCAGAATCGCTTTTGTGCAGAAAACAGTAACACTTGTTCAGAACGAAAGAAAGCACAGAGCCCCAGATTTGCTGTTGTCCTGGAGAGCTTGCAGAGCACTGGGGAAAGGCAGGCAGAGAATTCCCTGCTAGCACCTTCTCTGTGCCTGGGAAGCACAAGTGTTCACATTGCTTCGCAGAATCGCTTTTGTGCAGAAAACAGTAACACTTGTTCAGAACGAAAGAAAGCACAGAGCCCCAGATTTTATGTTGTCCTGGAGAGCTTGCAGAGCACTGGGGAAAGGCAGGCAGAGAATTCCCTGCTAGCACCTTCTCTGTGCCTGTTCACATTGCTTCGCAGAATCGCTTTTGTGCAGAAAACAGTAACACTTGTTCCGAACGAAAGAAAGCACAGAGCCCCAGATTTGCTGTTGTCCTGGAGAGCTTGCAGAGCACTGGGGAAAGGCAGGCAGAGAATTCCCTGCTAGCACCTTCTCTCTGCCTGTTCACATTGCTTCGCAGAATCGCTTTTGTGCAGAAAACAGTAACACTTGTTCAGAACGAAAGAAAGCACAGAGCCCCAGATTTTATGTTGTCCTGGAGAGCTTGCAGAGCACTGGGGAAAGGCAGGCAGAGAATTCCCTGCTAGCACCTTCTCTGTGCCTGGGAAGCACAAGTGTTCACATTGCTTCGCAGAATCGCTTTTGTGCAGAAAACAGTAACACTTGTTCAGAACGAAAGAAAGCACAGAGCCCCAGATTTTATGTTGTCCTGGAGAGCTTGCAGAGCACTGGGGAAAGGCAGGCAGAGAATTCCCTGCTAGCACCTTCTCTGTGCCTGTTCACATTGCTTCGCAGAATCGCTTTTGTGCAGAAAACAGTAACACTTGTTCAGAACGAAAGAAAGCACAGAGCCCCAGATTTGCTGTTGTCCTGGAGAGCTTGCAGAGCACTGGGGAAAGGCAGGCAGAGAATTCCCTGCTAGCACCTTCTCTGTGCCTGGGAAGCAGAAGTGTTCACATTGCTTCGCAGAATCGCTTTTGTGCAGAAAACAGTAACACTTGTTCAGAACGAAAGAAAGCACAGAGCCCCAGATTTTATGTTGTCCTGGAGAGCTTGCAGAGCACTGGGGAAAGGCAGGCAGAGAATTCCCTGCTAGCACCTTCTCTGTGCCTGGGAAGCACAAGTGTTCACATTGCTTCGCAGAATCGCTTTTGTGCAGAAAACAGTAACACTTGTTCAGAACGAAAGAAAGCACAGAGCCCCAGATTTTATGTTGTCCTGGAGACCTTGCAGAGCACTGGGGAAAGGCAGGCAGAGAATTCCCTGCTAGCACCTTCTCTGTGCCTGGGAAACAGAAGTGTTCACATTGCTTCGCAGAATCGCTTTTGTGCAGAAAACAGTAACACTTGGTCAGGAAGAAAGAAAGCACAGAGCCCCAGATTTTATGTTGTCCTGGAGAGCTTGCAGAGCAGTGGGGAAAGGCAGGCAGAGAATTCCCTGCTAGTACCTTCTCTGTGCCTGTTCACATTGCATCGCAGAATCGCTTTTGTGCAGAAAACAGTAACACTTGTTCAGAACGAAAGAAAGCACAGAGCCCCAGATTTGCTGTTGTCCTGGAGAGCTTGCAGAGCACTGGGGAAAGGCAGGCAGAGAATTCCCTGCTAGCACCTTCTCTGTGCCTGGGAAGCACAAGTGTTCACATTGCTTCGCAGAATCGCTTTTGTGCAGAAAACAGTAACACTTGTTCAGAACGAAAGAAAGCACAGAGCCCCAGATTTTATGTTGTCCTGGAGAGCTTGCAGAGCACTGGGGAAAGGCAGGCAGAGAATTCCCTGCTAGCACCTTCTCTGTGCCTGGGAAGCACAAGTGTTCACATTGCTTCGCAGAATCGCTTTTGTGCAGAAAACAGTAACACTTGTTCAGAACGAAAGAAAGCACAGAGCCCCAGATTTTATGTTGTCCTGGAGAGCTTGCAGAGCACTGGGGAAAGGCAGGCAGAGAATTCCCTGCTAGCACCTTCTCTGTGCCTGTTCACATTGTTTCGCAGAATCGCTTTTGTGCAGAAAACAGTAACACTTGTTCAGAACGAAAGAAAGCACAGAGCCCCAGATTTTATGTTGTCCTGGAGAGCTTGCAGAGCACTGGGGAAAGGCAGGCAGAGAATTCCCTGCTAGCACTTTCTCTGTGCCTGGGAAGCACAAGTGTTCACATTGCTTCGCAGAATCGCTTTTGTGCAGAAAACAGTAACACTTGTTCAGAACGAAAGAAAGCACAGAGCCCCAGATTTTATGTTGTCCTGGAGAGCTTGCAGAGCACTGGGGAAAGGCAGGCAGAGAATTCCCTGCTAGCACCTTCTCTCTGCCTGTTCACATTGCTTCGCAGAATCGCTTTTGTGCAGAAAACAGTAACACTTGTTCAGAACGAAAGAAAGCACAGAGCCCCAGATTTTATGTTGTCCTGGAGAGCTTGCAGAGCACTGGGGAAAGGCAGGCAGAGAATTCCCTGCTAGCACCTTCTCTGTGCCTGGGAAGCACAAGTGTTCACATTGCTTCGCAGAATCGCTTTTGTGCAGAAAACATTAACACTTGTTCCGAACGAAAGAAAGCACAGAGCCCCAGATTTTATGTTGTCCTGGAGAGCTTGCAGAGCACTGGGGAAAGGCAGGCAGAGAATTCCCTGCTAGCACCTTCTCTGTGCCTGGGAAGCAGAAGTGTTCACATTGCTTCGCAGAATCGCTTTTGTGCAGAAAACAGTAACACTTGTTCAGAACGAAAGAAAGCACAGAGCCCCAGATTTTATGTTGTCCTGGAGAGCTTGCAGAGCACTGGGGAAAGGCAGGCAGAGAATTCCCTGCTAGCACCTTCTCTGTGCCTGGGAAGCACAAGTGTTCACATTGCTTCGCAGAATCGCTTTTGTGCAGAAAACAGTAACACTTGTTCCGAACGAAAGAAAGCACAGAGCCCCAGATTTTATGTTGTCCTGGAGAGCTTGCAGAGCACTGGGGAAAGGCAGGCAGAGAATTCCCTGCTAGCACCTTCTCTGTGCCTGTTCACATTGCTTCGCAGAATCGCTTTTGTGCAGAAAACATTAACACTTGTTCAGAACGAAAGAAAGCACAGAGCCCCAAATTTGCTGTTGTCCTGGAGAGCTTGCAGAGCACTGGGGAAAGGCAGGCAGAGAATTCCCTGCTAGCACCTTCTCTGTGCCTGGGAAGCAGAAGTGTTCACATTGCTTCGCAGAATCGCTTTTGTGCAGAAAACAGTAACACTTGTTCAGAACGAAAGAAAGCACAGAGCCCCAGATTTTATGTTGTCCTGGAGAGCTTGCAGAGCACTGGGGAAAGGCAGGCAGAGAATTCCCTGCTAGCACCTTCTCTGTGCCTGGGAAGCACAAGTGTTCACATTGCTTCGCAGAATCGCTTTTGTGCAGAAAACAGTAACACTTGTTCAGAACGAAAGAAAGCACAGAACCCCAGATTTTATGTTGTCCTGGAGAGCTTGCAGAGCACTGGGGAAAGGCAGGCAGAGAATTCCCTGCTAGCACCTTCTCTGTGCCTGGGAAGCACAAGTGTTCACATTGCTTGGCAGAATCGCTTTTGTGCAGAAAACAGTAACACTTGTTCAGAACGAAAGAAAGCACAGAGCCCCAGAATTTATGTTGTCCTGGAGAGCTTGCAGAGCACTGGGGAAAGGCAGGCAGAGAATTCCCTGCTAGCACCTTCTCTGTGCCTGGGAAGCACAAGTGTTCACATTGCTTCGCAGAATCGCTTTTGTGCAGAAAACAGTAACACTTGTTCAGAACGAAAGAAAGCACAGAGCCCCAGATTTTATGTTGTCCTGGAGAGCTTGCAGAGCACTGGGGAAAGGCAGGCAGAGAATTCCCTGCTAGCACCTTCTCTGTGCCTGGGAAGCACAAGTGTTCACATTGCTTCGCAGAATCGCTTTTGTGCAGAAAACAGTAACACTTGTTCAGAACGAAAGAAAGCACAGAGCCCCAGAATTTATGTTGTCCTGGAGAGCTTGCAGAGCACTGGGGAAAGGCAGGCAGAGAATTCCCTGCTAGCACCTTCTCTGTGCCTGGGAAGCACAAGTGTTCACATTGCTTCGCAGAATCGCTTTTGTGCAGAAAACAGTAACACTTGTTCAGAACGAAAGAAAGCACAGAGCCCCAGATTTGCTGTTGTCCTGGAGAGCTTGCAGAGCACTGGGGAAAGGCAGGCAGAGAATTCCCTGCTAGCACCTTCTCTGTGCCTGGGAAGCACAAGTGTTCACATTGCTTCGCAGAATCGCTTTTGTGCAGAAAACAGTAACACTTGTTCAGAACGAAAGAAAGCACAGAGCCCCAGATTTGCTGTTGTCCTGGAGAGCTTGCAGAGCACTGGGGAAAGGCAGGCAGAGAATTCCCTGCTAGCACCTTCTCTGTGCCTGGGAAGCACAAGTGTTCACATTGCTTCGCAGAATCGCTTTTGTGCAGAAAACAGTAACACTTGTTCAGAACGAAAGAAAGCACAGAGCCCCAGATTTTATGTTGTCCTGGAGAGCTTGCAGAGCACTGGGGAAAGGCAGGCAGAGAATTCCCTGCTAGCACCTTCTCTGTGCCTGTTCACATTGCTTCGCAGAATCGCTTTTGTGCAGAAAACAGTAACACTTGTTCCGAACGAAAGAAAGCACAGAGCCCCAGATTTGCTGTTGTCCTGGAGAGCTTGCAGAGCACTGGGGAAAGGCAGGCAGAGAATTCCCTGCTAGCACCTTCTCTCTGCCTGTTCACATTGCTTCGCAGAATCGCTTTTGTGCAGAAAACAGTAACACTTGTTCAGAACGAAAGAAAGCACAGAGCCCCAGATTTTATGTTGTCCTGGAGAGCTTGCAGAGCACTGGGGAAAGGCAGGCAGAGAATTCCCTGCTAGCACCTTCTCTGTGCCTGGGAAGCACAAGTGTTCACATTGCTTCGCAGAATCGCTTTTGTGCAGAAAACAGTAACACTTGTTCAGAACGAAAGAAAGCACAGAGCCCCAGATTTTATGTTGTCCTGGAGAGCTTGCAGAGCACTGGGGAAAGGCAGGCAGAGAATTCCCTGCTAGCACCTTCTCTGTGCCTGGGAAGCACAAGTGTTCACATTGCTTCGCAGAATCGCTTTTGTGCAGAAAACAGTAACACTTGTTCAGAACGAAAAAAAGCACAGAGCCCCAGATTTTATGTTGTCCTGGAGAGCTTGCAGAGCAGTGGGGAAAGGCAGGCAGAGAATTCCCTGCTAGCACCTTCTCTGTGCCTGGGAAACAGAAGTGTTCACATTGCTTCGCAGAATCGCTTTTGTGCAGAAAACAGTAACACTTGGTCAGAACGAAAGAAAGCACAGAGCCCCAGATTTTATGTTGTCCTGGAGAGCTTGCAGAGCACTGGGGAAAGGCAGGCAGAGAATTCCCTGCTAGCACCTTCTCTGTGCCTGGGAAGCACAAGTGTTCACATTGCTTCGCAGAATCGCTTTTGTGCAGAAAACAGTAACACTTGTTCAGAACGAAAGAAAGCACAGAGCCCCAGATTTTATGTTGTCCTGGAGAGCTTGCAGAGCACTGGGGAAAGGCAGGCAGAGAATTCCCTGCTAGCACCTTCTCTGTGCCTGGGAAGCACAAGTGTTCACATTGCTTCGCAGAATCGCTTTTGTGCAGAAAACAGTAACACTTGTTCAGAACGAAAGAAAGCACAGAGCCCCAGATTTTATGTTGTCCTGGAGAGCTTGCAGAGCACTGGGGAAAGGCAGGCAGAGAATTCCCTGCTAGCACCTTCTCTGTGCCTGTTCACATTGTTTCGCAGAATCGCTTTTGTGCAGAAAACAGTAACACTTGTTCAGAACGAAAGAAAGCACAGAGCCCCAGATTTTATGTTGTCCTGGAGAGCTTGCAGAGCACTGGGGAAAGGCAGGCAGAGAATTCCCTGCTAGCACTTTCTCTGTGCCTGGGAAGCACAAGTGTTCACATTGCTTCGCAGAATCGCTTTTGTGCAGAAAACAGTAACACTTGTTCAGAACGAAAGAAAGCACAGAGCCCCAGATTTTATGTTGTCCTGGAGAGCTTGCAGAGCACTGGGGAAAGGCAGGCAGAGAATTCCCTGCTAGCACCTTCTCTCTGCCTGTTCACATTGCTTCGCAGAATCGCTTTTGTGCAGAAAACAGTAACACTTGTTCAGAACGAAAGAAAGCACAGAGCCCCAGATTTTATGTTGTCCTGGAGAGCTTGCAGAGCACTGGGGCAAGGCAGGCAGAGAATTCCCTGCTAGCACCTTCTCTGTGCCTGGGAAGCACAAGTGTTCACATTGCTTCGCAGAATCGCTTTTGTGCAGAAAACATTAACACTTGTTCCGAACGAAAGAAAGCACAGAGCCCCAGATTTTATGTTGTCCTGGAGAGCTTGCAGAGCACTGGGGAAAGGCAGGCAGAGAATTCCCTGCTAGCACCTTCTCTGTGCCTGGGAAGCAGAAGTGTTCACATTGCTTCGCAGAATCGCTTTTGTGCAGAAAACAGTAACACTTGTTCAGAACGAAAGAAAGCACAGAGCCCCAGATTTTATGTTGTCCTGGAGAGCTTGCAGAGCACTGGGGAAAGGCAGGCAGAGAATTCCCTGCTAGCACCTTCTCTGTGCCTGGGAAGCACAAGTGTTCACATTGCTTCGCAGAATCGCTTTTGTGCAGAAAACAGTAACACTTGTTCCGAACGAAAGAAAGCACAGAGCCCCAGATTTGCTGTTGTCCTGGAGAGCTTGCAGAGCACTGGGGAAAGGCAGGCAGAGAATTCCCTGCTAGCACCTTCTCTGTGCCTGGGAAGCACAAGTGTTCACATTGCTTCGCAGAATCGCTTTTGTGCAGAAAACAGTAACACTTGTTCAGAACGAAAGAAAGCACAGAGCCCCAGATTTTATGTTGTCCTGGAGAGCTTGCAGAGCACTGGGGAAAGGCAGGCAGAGAATTCCCTGCTAGCACCTTCTCTGTGCCTGGGAAGCACAAGTGTTCACATTGCTTCGCAGAATCGCTTTTGTGCAGAAAACAGTAACACTTGTTCAGAACGAAAGAAAGCACAGAACCCCAGATTTTATGTTGTCCTGGAGAGCTTGCAGAGCACTGGGGAAAGGCAGGCAGAGAATTCCCTGCTAGCACCTTCTCTGTGCCTGGGAAGCACAAGTGTTCACATTGCTTGGCAGAATCGCTTTTGTGCAGAAAACAGTAACACTTGTTCAGAACGAAAGAAAGCACAGAGCCCCAGATTTGCTGTTGTCCTGGAGAGCTTGCAGAGCACTGGGGAAAGGCAGGCAGAGAATTCCCTGCTAGCACCTTCTCTGTGCCTGGGAAGCACAAGTGTTCACATTGCTTCGCAGAATCGCTTTTGTGCAGAAAACAGTAACACTTGTTCAGAACGAAAGAAAGCACAGAGCCCCAGATTTTATGTTGTCCTGGAGAGCTTGCAGAGCACTGGGGAAAGGCAGGCAGAGAATTCCCTGCTAGCACCTTCTCTGTGCCTGGGAAGCACAAGTGTTCACATTGCTTCGCAGAATCGCTTTTGTGCAGAAAACAGTAACACTTGTTCAGAACGAAAGAAAGCACAGAGCCCCAGAATTTATGTTGTCCTGGAGAGCTTGCAGAGCACTGGGGAAAGGCAGGCAGAGAATTCCCTGCTAGCACCTTCTCTGTGCCTGGGAAGCACAAGTGTTCACATTGCTTCGCAGAATCGCTTTTGTGCAGAAAACAGTAACACTTGTTCAGAACGAAAGAAAGCACAGAGCCCCAGATTTTATGTTGTCCTGGAGAGCTTGCAGAGCACTGGGGAAAGGCAGGCAGAGAATTCCCTGCTAGCACCTTCTCTGTGCCTGGGAAGCACAAGTGTTCACATTGCTTCGCAGAATCGCTTTTGTGCAGAAAACAGTAACACTTGTTCAGAACGAAAGAAAGCACAGAGCCCCAGATTTGCTGTTGTCCTGGAGAGCTTGCAGAGCACTGGGGAAAGGCAGGCAGAGAATTCCCTGCTAGCACCTTCTCTGTGCCTGGGAAGCACAAGTGTTCACATTGCTTCGCAGAATCGCTTTTGTGCAGAAAACAGTAACACTTGTTCCGAACGAAAGAAAGCACAGAGCCCCAGATTTTATGTTGTCCTGGAGAGCTTGCAGAGCACTGGGGAAAGGCAGGCAGAGAATTCCCTGCTAGCACCTTCTCTGTGCCTGTTCACATTGCTTCGCAGAATCGCTTTTGTGCAGAAAACAGTAACACTTGTTCAGAACGAAAGAAAGCACAGAGCCCCAGATTTTATGTTGTCCCGGAGAGCTTGCAGAGCACTGGGGAAAGGCAGGCAGAGAATTCCCTGCTAGCACTTTCTCTGTGCCTGGGAAGCAGAAGTGTTCACATTGCTTCGCAGAATCGCTTTTGTGCAGAAAACAGTAACACTTGTTCAGAACGAAAGAAAGCACAGAGCCCCAGATTTTATGTTGTCCTGGAGAGCTTGCAGAGCACTGGGGAAAGGCAGGCAGAGAATTCCCTGCTAGCACCTTCTCTGTGCCTGTTCACATTGCTTCGCAGAATCGCTTTTGTGCAGAAAACAGTAACACTTGTTCAGAACGAAAGAAAGCACAGAGCCCCAGATTTGCTGTTGTCCTGGAGAGCTTGCAGAGCACTGGGGAAAGGCAGGCAGAGAATTCCCTGCTAGCACCTTCTCTGTGCCTGGGAAGCACAAGTGTTCACATTGCTTCGCAGAATCGCTTTTGTGCAGAAAACAGTAACACTTGTTCAGAACGAAAGAAAGCACAGAGCCCCAGATTTTATGTTGTCCTGGAGAGCTTGCAGAGCACTGGGGAAAGGCAGGCAGAGAATTCCCTGCTAGCACCTTCTCTGTGCCTGGGAAGCACAAGTGTTCACATTGCTTCGCAGAATCGCTTTTGTGCAGAAAACAGTAACACTTGTTCAGAACGAAAGAAAGCACAGAACCCCAGATTTTATGTTGTCCTGGAGAGCTTGCAGAGCACTGGGGAAAGGCAGGCAGAGAATTCCCTGCTAGCACCTTCTCTGTGCCTGGGAAGCACAAGTGTTCACATTGCTTCGCAGAATCGCTTTTGTGCAGAAAACAGTAACACTTGTTCAGAACGAAAGAAAGCACAGAGCCCCAGATTTTATGTTGTCCTGGAGAGCTTGCAGAGCACTGGGGAAAGGCAGGCAGAGAATTCCCTGCTAGCACCTTCTCTGTGCCTGGGAAGCACAAGTGTTCACATTGCTTCGCAGAATCGCTTTTGTGCAGAAAACAGTAACACTTGTTCAGAACGAAAGAAAGCACAGAGCCCCAGATTTGCTGTTGTCCTGGAGAGCTTGCAGAGCACTGGGGAAAGGCAGGCAGAGAATTCCCTGCTAGCACCTTCTCTGTGCCTGGGAAGCACAAGTGTTCACATTGCTTCGCAGAATCGCTTTTGTGCAGAAAACAGTAACACTTGTTCCGAACGAAAGAAAGCACAGAGCCCCAGATTTTATGTTGTCCTGGAGAGCTTGCAGAGCACTGGGGAAAGGCAGGCAGAGAATTCCCTGCTAGCACCTTCTCTGTGCCTGTTCACATTGCTTCGCAGAATCGCTTTTGTGCAGAAAACAGTAACACTTGTTCAGAACGAAAGAAAGCACAGAGCCCCAGATTTTATGTTGTCCCGGAGAGCTTGCAGAGCACTGGGGAAAGGCAGGCAGAGAATTCCCTGCTAGCACTTTCTCTGTGCCTGGGAAGCAGAAGTGTTCACATTGCTTCGCAGAATCGCTTTTGTGCAGAAAACAGTAACACTTGTTCAGAACGAAAGAAAGCACAGAGCCCCAGAATTTATGTTGTCCTGGAGAGCTTGCAGAGCACTGGGGAAAGGCAGGCAGAGAATTCCCTGCTAGCACCTTCTCTGTGCCTGGGAAGCACAAGTGTTCACATTGCTTCGCAGAATCGCTTTTGTGCAGAAAACAGTAACACTTGTTCAGAACGAAAGAAAGCACAGAGCCCCAGATTTTATGTTGTCCTGGAGAGCTTGCAGAGCGCTGGGGAAAGGCAGGCAGAGAATTCCCTGCTAGCACCTTCTCTGTGCCTGGGAAGCACAAGTGTTCACATTGCTTCGCAGAATCGCTTTTGTGCAGAAAACAGTAACACTTGTTCCGAACGAAAGAAAGCACAGAGCCCCAGATTTGCTGTTGTCCTGGAGAGCTTGCAGAGCACTGGGGAAAGGCAGGCAGAGAATTCCCTGCTAGCACCTTCTCTGTGCCTGGGAAGCAGAAGTGTTCACATTGCTTCGCAGAATCGCTTTTGTGCAGAAAACAGTAACACTTGTTCAGAACGAAAGAAAGCACAGAGCCCCAGATTTTATGTTGTCCTGGAGAGCTTGCAGAGCACTGGGGAAAGGCAGGCAGAGAATTCCCTGCTAGCACCTTCTCTGTGCCTGGGAAGCACAAGTGTTCACATTGCTTCGCAGAATCGCTTTTGTGCAGAAAACAGTAGCACTTGTTCAGAACGAAAGAAAGCACAGAGCCCCAGATTTTATGTTGTCCTGGAGAGCTTGCAGAGCACTGGGGAAAGGCAGGCAGAGAATTCCCTGCTAGCACCTTCTCTGTGCCTGGGAAGCACAAGTGTTCACGATGCTTCGCAGAATCGCTTTTGTGCAGAAAACACTAACACTTGTTCAGAACGAAAGAAAGCACAGAGCCCCAGATTTGCTGTTGTCCTGGAGAGCTTGCAGAGCACTGGGGAAAGGCAGGCAGAGAATTCCCTGCTAGCACCTTCTCTGTGCCTGTTCACATTGTTTCGCAGAATCGCTTTTGTGCAGAAAACAGTAACACTTGTTCAGAACGAAAGAAAGCACAGAGCCCCAGATTTTATGTTGTCCTGGAGAGCTTGCAGAGCACTGGGGAAAGGCAGGCAGAGAATTCCCTGCTAGCACTTTCTCTGTGCCTGGGAAGCAGAAGTGTTCACATTGCTTCGCAGAATCGCTTTTGTGCAGAAAACAGTAACACTTGTTCAGAACGAAAGAAAGCACAGAGCCCCAGATTTTATGTTGTCCTGGAGAGCTTGCAGAGCACTGGGGAAAGGCAGGCAGAGAATTCCCTGCTAGCACCTTCTCTCTGCCTGTTCACATTGCTTCGCAGAATCGCTTTTGTGCAGAAAACAGTAACACTTGTTCAGAACGAAAGAAAGCACAGAGCCCCAGATTTTATGTTGTCCTGGAGAGCTTGCAGAGCACTGGGGAAAGGCAGGCAGAGAATTCCCTGCTAGCACCTTCTCTGTGCCTGGGAAGCAGAAGTGTTCACATTGCTTCGCAGAAACGCTTTTGTGCAGAAAACATTAACACTTGGTCAGGAAGAAAGAAAGCACAGAGCCCCAGATTTTATGTTGTCCTGGAGAGCTTGCAGAGCAGTGGGGAAAGGCAGGCAGAGAATTCCCTGCTAGTACCTTCTCTGTGCCTGTTCACATTGCATCGCAGAATCGCTTTTGTGCAGAAAACAGTAACACTTGTTCAGAACGAAAGAAAGCACAGAGCCCCAGATTTTATGTTGTCCTGGAGAGCTTGCAGAGCACTGGGGAAAGGCAGGCAGAGAATTCCCTGCTAGCACCTTCTCTGTGCCTGGGAAGCACAAGTGTTCACATTGCTTCGCAGAATCGCTTTTGTGCAGAAAACAGTAACACTTGTTCAGAACGAAAGAAAGCACAGAGCCCCAGATTTTATGTTGTCCCGGAGAGCTTGCAGAGCACTGGGGAAAGGCAGGCAGAGAATTCCCTGCTAGCACCTTCTCTGTGCCTGGGAAGCAGAAGTGTTCACATTGCTTCGCAGAAACGCTTTTGTGCAGAAAACAGTAACACTTGTTCAGAACGAAAGAAAGCACAGAGCCCCAGAATTTATGTTGTCCTGGAGAGCTTGCAGAGCACTGGGGAAAGGCAGGCAGAGAATTCCCTGCTAGCACCTTCTCTGTGCCTGGGAAGCACAAGTGTTCACATTGCTTCGCAGAATCGCTTTTGTGCAGAAAACAGTAACACTTGTTCAGAACGAAAGAAAGCACAGAGCCCCAGATTTTATGTTGTCCTGGAGAGCTTGCAGAGCACTGGGGAAAGGCAGGCAGAGAATTCCCTGCTAGCACCTTCTCTGTGCCTGGGAAGCACAAGTGTTCACATTGCTTCGCAGAATCGCTTTTGTGCAGAAAACAGTAACACTTGTTCCGAACGAAAGAAAGCACAGAGCCCCAGATTTTATGTTGTCCTAGAGAGCTTGCAGAGCACTGGGGAAAGGCAGGCAGAGAATTCCCTGCTAGCACCTTCTCTGTGCCTGGGAAGCAGAAGTGTTCACATTGCTTCGCAGAAACGCTTTTGTGCAGAAAACAGTAACACTTGTTCAGAACGAAAGAAAGCACAGAGCCCCAGATTTTATGTTGTCCTGGAGAGCTTGCAGAGCACTGGGGAAAGGCAGGCAGAGAATTCCCTGCTAGCACCTTCTCTGTGCCTGGGAAGAACAAGTGTTCACATTGCTTCGCAGAATCGCTTTTGTGCAGAAAACAGTAACACTTGTTCAGAATGAAAGAAAGCACAGAGCCCCAGATTTGCTGTTGTCCTGGAGAGCTTGCAGAGCACTGGGGAAAGGCAGGCAGAGAATTCCCTGCTAGCACCTTCTCTGTGCCTGGGAAGCACAAGTGTTCACATTGCTTCGCAGAATCGCTTTTGTGCAGAAAACAGTAACACTTGTTCAGAAGGAAAGAAAGCACAGAGCCCCAGAATTTATGTTGTCCTGGAGAGCTTGCAGAGCACTGGGGAAAGGCAGGCAGAGAATTCCCTGCTAGCACCTTCTCTGTGCCTGGGAAGCACAAGTGTTCACATTGCTTCGCAGAATCGCTTTTGTGCAGAAAACAGTAACACTTGTTCAGAACGAAAGAAAGCACAGAGCCCCAGATTTTATGTTGTCCTGGAGAGCTTGCAGAGCACTGGGGAAAGGCAGGCAGAGAATTCCCTGCTAGCACCTTCTCTGTGCCTGTTCACATTGCTTCGCAGAATCGCTTTTGTGCAGAAAACAGTAACACTTGTTCAGAACGAAAGAAAGCACAGAGCCCCAGATTTGCTGTTGTCCTGGAGAGCTTGCAGAGCACTGGGGAAAGGCAGGCAGAGAATTCCCTGCTAGCACCTTCTCTGTGCCTGGGAAGCACAAGTGTTCACATTGCTTCGCAGAATCGCTTTTGTGCAGAAAACAGTAACACTTGTTCAGAACGAAAGAAAGCACAGAGCCCCAGATTTGCTGTTGTCCTGGAGAGCTTGCAGAGCACTGGGGAAAGGCAGGCAGAGAATTCCCTGCTAGCACCTTCTCTGTGCCTGGGAAGCAGAAGTGTTCACATTGCTTCGCAGAATCGCTTTTGTGCAGAAAACAGTAACACTTGTTCAGAACGAAAGAAAGCACAGAGCCCCAGATTTTATGTTGTCCTGGAGAGCTTGCAGAGCACTGGGGAAAGGCAGGCAGAGAATTCCCTGCTAGCACCTTCTCTCTGCCTGTTCACATTGCTTCGCAGAATCGCTTTTGTGCAGAAAACAGTAACACTTGTTCAGAACGAAAGAAAGCACAGAGCCCCAGATTTTATGTTGTCCTGGAGAGCTTGCAGAGCACTGGGGAAAGGCAGGCAGAGAATTCCCTGCTAGCACCTTCTCTGTGCCTGGGAAGCACAAGTGTTCACATTGCTTCGCAGAATCGCTTTTGTGCAGAAAACAGTAACACTTGTTCAGAACGAAAGAAAGCACAGAGCCCCAGATTTGCTGTTGTCCTGGAGAGCTTGCAGAGCACTGGGGAAAGGCAGGCAGAGAATTCCCTGCTAGCACCTTCTCTGTGCCTGGGAAGCACAAGTGTTCACATTGCTTCGCAGAATCGCTTTTGTGCAGAAAACAGTAACACTTGTTCAGAACGAAAGAAAGCACAGAGCCCCAGATTTTATGTTGTCCTGGAGAGCTTGCAGAGCACTGGGGAAAGGCAGGCAGAGAATTCCCTGCTAGCACCTTCTCTGTGCCTGGGAAGCACAAGTGTTCACATTGCTTCGCAGAATCGCTTTTGTGCAGAAAACAGTAACACTTGTTCAGAACGAAAGAAAGCACAGAGCCCCAGATTTGCTGTTGTCCTGGAGAGCTTGCAGAGCACTGGGGAAAGGCAGGCAGAGAATTCCCTGCTAGCACCTTCTCTGTGCCTGGGAAGCACAAGTGTTCACATTGCTTCGCAGAATCGCTTTTGTGCAGAAAACAGTAACACTTGTTCAGAACGAAAGAAAGCACAGAGCCCCAGATTTGCTGTTGTCCTGGAGAGCTTGCAGAGCACTGGGGAAAGGCAGGCAGAGAATTCCCTGCTAGCACCTTCTCTGTGCCTGGGAAGCACAAGTGTTCACATTGCTTCGCAGAATCGCTTTTGTGCAGAAAACAGTAACACTTGTTCAGAACGAAAGAAAGCACAGAGCCCCAGATTTTATGTTGTCCTGGAGAGCTTGCAGAGCACTGGGGAAAGGCAGGCAGAGAATTCCCTGCTAGCACCTTCTCTCTGCCTGTTCACATTGCTTCGCAGAATCGCTTTTGTGCAGAAAACAGTAACACTTGTTCAGAACGAAAGAAAGCACAGAGCCCCAGATTTGCTGTTGTCCTGGAGAGCTTGCAGAGCACTGGGGAAAGGCAGGCAGAGAATTCCCTGCTAGCACCTTCTCTGTGCCTGGGAAGCACAAGTGTTCACATTGCTTCGCAGAATCGCTTTTGTGCAGAAAACAGTAACACTTGTTCAGAAGGAAAGAAAGCACAGAGCCCCAGAATTTATGTTGTCCTGGAGAGCTTGCAGAGCACTGGGGAAAGGCAGGCAGAGAATTCCCTGCTAGCACCTTCTCTGTGCCTGGGAAGCACAAGTGTTCACATTGCTTCGCAGAATCGCTTTTGTGCAGAAAACAGTAACACTTGTTCAGAACGAAAGAAAGCACAGAGCCCCAGATTTTATGTTGTCCTGGAGAGCTTGCAGAGCACTGGGGAAAGGCAGGCAGAGAATTCCCTGCTAGCACCTTCTCTGTGCCTGGGAAGCAGAAGTGTTCACATTGCTTCGCAGAAACGCTTTTGTGCAGAAAACAGTAACACTTGGTCAGGAAGAAAGAAAGCACAGAGCCCCAGATTTTATGTTGTCCTGGAGAGCTTGCAGAGCAGTGGGGAAAGGCAGGCAGAGAATTCCCTGCTAGTACCTTCTCTGTGCCTGTTCACATTGCATCGCAGAATCGCTTTTGTGCAGAAAACAGTAACACTTGTTCAGAACGAAAGAAAGCACAGAGCCCCAGATTTACTGTTGTCCTAGAGAGCTTGCAGAGCACTGGGGAAAGGCAGGCAGAGAATTCCCTGCTAGCACCTTCTCTGTGCCTGGGAAGCACAAGTGTTCACATTGCTTCGCAGAAACGCTTTTGTGCAGAAAACAGTAACACTTGTTCAGAACGAAAGAAAGCACAGAGCCCCAGATTTTATGTTGTCCTGGAGAGCTTGCAGAGCACTGGGGAAAGGCAGGCAGAGAATTCCCTGCTAGCACCTTCTCTGTGCCTGGGAAGCACAAGTGTTCACATTGCTTCGCAGAATCGCTTTTGTGCAGAAAACAGTAACACTTGTTCAGAACGAAAGAAAGCACAGAGCCCCAGATTTTATGTTGTCCTGGAGAGCTTGCAGAGCACTGGGGAAAGGCAGGCAGAGAATTCCCTGCTAGCACCTTCTCTGTGCCTGGGAAGCACAAGTGTTCACATTGCTTCGCAGAATCGCTTTTGTGCAGAAAACAGTAACACTTGTTCCGAACGAAAGAAAGCACAGAGCCCCAGATTTTATGTTGTCCTAGAGAGCTTGCAGAGCACTGGGGAAAGGCAGGCAGAGAATTCCCTGCTAGCACCTTCTCTGTGCCTGGGAAGCAGAAGTGTTCACATTGCTTCGCAGAAACGCTTTTGTGCAGAAAACAGTAACACTTGTTCAGAACGAAAGAAAGCACAGAGCCCCAGATTTTATGTTGTCCTGGAGAGCTTGCAGAGCACTGGGGAAAGGCAGGCAGAGAATTCCCTGCTAGCACCTTCTCTGTGCCTGGGAAGAAGAAGTGTTCACATTGCTTCGCAGAATCGCTTTTGTGCAGAAAACAGTAACACTTGTTCAGAATGAAAGAAAGCACAGAGCCCCAGATTTTATGTTGTCCTGGAGAGCTTGCAGAGCACTGGGGAAAGGCAGGCAGAGAATTCCCTGCTAGCACCTTCTCTGTGCCTGGGAAGCACAAGTGTTCACATTGCTTCGCAGAATCGCTTTTGTGCAGAAAACAGTAACACTTGTTCAGAAGGAAAGAAAGCACAGAGCCCCAGAATTTATGTTGTCCTGGAGAGCTTGCAGAGCACTGGGGAAAGGCAGGCAGAGAATTCCCTGCTAGCACCTTCTCTGTGCCTGGGAAGCACAAGTGTTCACATTGCTTCGCAGAATCGCTTTTGTGCAGAAAACAGTAACACTTGTTCAGAACGAAAGAAAGCACAGAGCCCCAGATTTTATGTTGTCCTGGAGAGCTTGCAGAGCACTGGGGAAAGGCAGGCAGAGAATTCCCTGCTAGCACCTTCTCTCTGCCTGTTCACATTGCTTCGCAGAATCGCTTTTGTGCAGAAAACAGTAACACTTGTTCAGAACGAAAGAAAGCACAGAGCCCCAGATTTGCTGTTGTCCTGGAGAGCTTGCAGAGCACTGGGGAAAGGCAGGCAGAGAATTCCCTGCTAGCACCTTCTCTGTGCCTGGGAAGCACAAGTGTTCACATTGCTTCGCAGAATCGCTTTTGTGCAGAAAACAGTAACACTTGTTCAGAACGAAAGAAAGCACAGAGCCCCAGATTTGCTGTTGTCCTGGAGAGCTTGCAGAGCACTGGGGAAAGGCAGGCAGAGAATTCCCTGCTAGCACCTTCTCTGTGCCTGGGAAGCAGAAGTGTTCACATTGCTTCGCAGAATCGCTTTTGTGCAGAAAACAGTAACACTTGTTCAGAACGAAAGAAAGCACAGAGCCCCAGATTTTATGTTGTCCTGGAGAGCTTGCAGAGCACTGGGGAAAGGCAGGCAGAGAATTCCCTGCTAGCACCTTCTCTCTGCCTGTTCACATTGCTTCGCAGAATCGCTTTTGTGCAGAAAACAGTAACACTTGTTCAGAACGAAAGAAAGCACAGAGCCCCAGATTTTATGTTGTCCTGGAGAGCTTGCAGAGCACTGGGGAAAGGCAGGCAGAGAATTCCCTGCTAGCACCTTCTCTGTGCCTGGGAAGCACAAGTGTTCACATTGCTTCGCAGAATCGCTTTTGTGCAGAAAACAGTAACACTTGTTCAGAACGAAAGAAAGCACAGAGCCCCAGATTTGCTGTTGTCCTGGAGAGCTTGCAGAGCACTGGGGAAAGGCAGGCAGAGAATTCCCTGCTAGCACCTTCTCTGTGCCTGGGAAGCACAAGTGTTCACATTGCTTCGCAGAATCGCTTTTGTGCAGAAAACAGTAACACTTGTTCAGAACGAAAGAAAGCACAGAGCCCCAGATTTTATGTTGTCCTGGAGAGCTTGCAGAGCACTGGGGAAAGGCAGGCAGAGAATTCCCTGCTAGCACCTTCTCTGTGCCTGGGAAGCACAAGTGTTCACATTGCTTCGCAGAATCGCTTTTGTGCAGAAAACAGTAACACTTGTTCAGAACGAAAGAAAGCACAGAGCCCCAGATTTGCTGTTGTCCTGGAGAGCTTGCAGAGCACTGGGGAAAGGCAGGCAGAGAATTCCCTGCTAGCACCTTCTCTGTGCCTGGGAAGCACAAGTGTTCACATTGCTTCGCAGAATCGCTTTTGTGCAGAAAACAGTAACACTTGTTCAGAACGAAAGAAAGCACAGAGCCCCAGATTTGCTGTTGTCCTGGAGAGCTTGCAGAGCACTGGGGAAAGGCAGGCAGAGAATTCCCTGCTAGCACCTTCTCTGTGCCTGGGAAGCACAAGTGTTCACATTGCTTCGCAGAATCGCTTTTGTGCAGAAAACAGTAACACTTGTTCAGAACGAAAGAAAGCACAGAGCCCCAGATTTGCTGTTGTCCTGGAGAGCTTGCAGAGCACTGGGGAAAGGCAGGCAGAGAATTCCCTGCTAGCACCTTCTCTGTGCCTGTTCACATTGCTTCGCAGAATCGCTTTTGTGCAGAAAACAGTAACACTTGTTCAGAACGAAAGAAAGCACAGAGCCCCAGATTTGCTGTTGTCCTGGAGAGCTTGCAGAGCACTGGGGAAAGGCAGGCAGAGAATTCCCTGCTAGCACCTTCTCTGTGCCTGGGAAGCACAAGTGTTCACATTGCTTCGCAGAATCGCTTTTGTGCAGAAAACAGTAACACTTGTTCAGAAGGAAAGAAAGCACAGAGCCCCAGAATTTATGTTGTCCTGGAGAGCTTGCAGAGCACTGGGGAAAGGCAGGCAGAGAATTCCCTGCTAGCACCTTCTCTGTGCCTGGGAAGCACAAGTGTTCACATTGCTTCGCAGAATCGCTTTTGTGCAGAAAACAGTAACACTTGTTCAGAACGAAAGAAAGCACAGAGCCCCAGATTTTATGTTGTCCTGGAGAGCTTGCAGAGCACTGGGGAAAGGCAGGCAGAGAATTCCCTGCTAGCACCTTCTCTCTGCCTGTTCACATTGCTTCGCAGAATCGCTTTTGTGCAGAAAACAGTAACACTTGTTCAGAACGAAAGAAAGCACAGAGCCCCAGATTTGCTGTTGTCCTGGAGAGCTTGCAGAGCACTGGGGAAAGGCAGGCAGAGAATTCCCTGCTAGCACCTTCTCTGTGCCTGGGAAGCACAAGTGTTCACATTGCTTCGCAGAATCGCTTTTGTGCAGAAAACAGTAACACTTGTTCAGAACGAAAGAAAGCACAGAGCCCCAGATTTGCTGTTGTCCTGGAGAGCTTGCAGAGCACTGGGGAAAGGCAGGCAGAGAATTCCCTGCTAGCACCTTCTCTGTGCCTGGGAAGCAGAAGTGTTCACATTGCTTCGCAGAATCGCTTTTGTGCAGAAAACAGTAACACTTGTTCAGAACGAAAGAAAGCACAGAGCCCCAGATTTTATGTTGTCCTGGAGAGCTTGCAGAGCACTGGGGAAAGGCAGGCAGAGAATTCCCTGCTAGCACCTTCTCTCTGCCTGTTCACATTGCTTCGCAGAATCGCTTTTGTGCAGAAAACAGTAACACTTGTTCAGAACGAAAGAAAGCACAGAGCCCCAGATTTTATGTTGTCCTGGAGAGCTTGCAGAGCACTGGGGAAAGGCAGGCAGAGAATTCCCTGCTAGCACCTTCTCTGTGCCTGGGAAGCACAAGTGTTCACATTGCTTCGCAGAATCGCTTTTGTGCAGAAAACAGTAACACTTGTTCAGAACGAAAGAAAGCACAGAGCCCCAGATTTGCTGTTGTCCTGGAGAGCTTGCAGAGCACTGGGGAAAGGCAGGCAGAGAATTCCCTGCTAGCACCTTCTCTGTGCCTGGGAAGCAGAAGTGTTCACATTGCTTCGCAGAATCGCTTTTGTGCAGAAAACAGTAACACTTGTTCAGAACGAAAGAAAGCACAGAGCCCCAGATTTTATGTTGTCCTGGAGAGCTTGCAGAGCACTGGGGAAAGGCAGGCAGAGAATTCCCTGCTAGCACCTTCTCTGTGCCTGGGAAGCACAAGTGTTCACATTGCTTCGCAGAATCGCTTTTGTGCAGAAAACAGTAACACTTGTTCAGAACGAAAGAAAGCACAGAGCCCCAGATTTGCTGTTGTCCTGGAGAGCTTGCAGAGCACTGGGGAAAGGCAGGCAGAGAATTCCCTGCTAGCACCTTCTCTGTGCCTGGGAAGCACAAGTGTTCACATTGCTTCGCAGAATCGCTTTTGTGCAGAAAACAGTAACACTTGTTCCGAACGAAAGAAAGCACAGAGCCCCAGATTTGCTGTTGTCCTGGAGAGCTTGCAGAGCACTGGGGAAAGGCAGGCAGAGAATTCCCTGCTAGCACCTTCTCTGTGCCTGGGAAGCACAAGTGTTCACATTGCTTCGCAGAATCGCTTTTGTGCAGAAAACAGTAACACTTGTTCAGAACGAAAGAAAGCACAGAGCCCCAGATTTGCTGTTGTCCTGGAGAGCTTGCAGAGCACTGGGGAAAGGCAGGCAGAGAATTCCCTGCTAGCACCTTCTCTCTGCCTGTTCACATTGCTTCGCAGAATCGCTTTTGTGCAGAAAACAGTAACACTTGTTCAGAACGAAAGAAAGCACAGAGCCCCAGATTTGCTGTTGTCCTGGAGAGCTTGCAGAGCACTGGGGAAAGGCAGGCAGAGAATTCCCTGCTAGCACCTTCTCTGTGCCTGGGAAGCACAAGTGTTCACATTGCTTCGCAGAATCGCTTTTGTGCAGAAAACAGTAACACTTGTTCAGAAGGAAAGAAAGCACAGAGCCCCAGAATTTATGTTGTCCTGGAGAGCTTGCAGAGCACTGGGGAAAGGCAGGCAGAGAATTCCCTGCTAGCACCTTCTCTGTGCCTGGGAAGCACAAGTGTTCACATTGCTTCGCAGAATCGCTTTTGTGCAGAAAACAGTAACACTTGTTCAGAACGAAAGAAAGCACAGAGCCCCAGATTTTATGTTGTCCTGGAGAGCTTGCAGAGCAGTGGGGAAAGGCAGGCAGAGAATTCCCTGCTAGCACCTTCTCTCTGCCTGTTCACATTGCTTCGCAGAATCGCTTTTGTGCAGAAAACAGTAACACTTGTTCAGAACGAAAGAAAGCACAGAGCCCCAGATTTTATGTTGTCCTGGAGAGCTTGCAGAGCACTGGGGAAAGGCAGGCAGAGAATTCCCTGCTAGCACCTTCTCTGTGCCTGGGAAGCACAAGTGTTCACATTGCTTCGCAGAATCGCTTTTGTGCAGAAAACAGTAACACTTGTTCAGAACGAAAGAAAGCACAGAGCCCCAGATTTGCTGTTGTCCTGGAGAGCTTGCAGAGCACTGGGGAAAGGCAGGCAGAGAATTCCCTGCTAGCACCTTCTCTGTGCCTGGGAAGCAGAAGTGTTCACATTGCTTCGCAGAATCGCTTTTGTGCAGAAAACAGTAACACTTGTTCAGAACGAAAGAAAGCACAGAGCCCCAGATTTTATGTTGTCCTGGAGAGCTTGCAGAGCACTGGGGAAAGGCAGGCAGAGAATTCCCTGCTAGCACCTTCTCTCTGCCTGTTCACATTGCTTCGCAGAATCGCTTTTGTGCAGAAAACAGTAACACTTGTTCAGAACGAAAGAAAGCACAGAGCCCCAGATTTTATGTTGTCCTGGAGAGCTTGCAGAGCAGTGGGGAAAGGCAGGCAGAGAATTCCCTGCTAGCACCTTCTCTGTGCCTGGGAAGCACAAGTGTTCACATTGCTTCGCAGAATCGCTTTTGTGCAGAAAACAGTAACACTTGTTCAGAACGAAAGAAAGCACAGAGCCCCAGATTTGCTGTTGTCCTGGAGAGCTTGCAGAGCACTGGGGAAAGGCAGGCAGAGAATTCCCTGCTAGCACCTTCTCTGTGCCTGGGAAGCACAAGTGTTCACATTGCTTCGCAGAATCGCTTTTGTGCAGAAAACAGTAACACTTGTTCAGAACGAAAGAAAGCACAGAGCCCCAGATTTGCTGTTGTCCTGGAGAGCTTGCAGAGCACTGGGGAAAGGCAGGCAGAGAATTCCCTGCTAGCACCTTCTCTGTGCCTGGGAAGCACAAGTGTTCACATTGCTTCGCAGAATCGCTTTTGTGCAGAAAACAGTAACACTTGTTCAGAACGAAAGAAAGCACAGAGCCCCAGATTTTATGTTGTCCTGGAGAGCTTGCAGAGCACTGGGGAAAGGCAGGCAGAGAATTCCCTGCTAGCACCTTCTCTGTGCCTGGGAAGCACAAGTGTTCACATTGCTTCGCAGAAACGCTTTTGTGCAGAAAACAGTAACACTTGTTCAGAACGAAAGAAAGCACAGAGCCCCAGATTTGCTGTTGTCCTGGAGAGCTTGCAGAGCACTGGGGAAAGGCAGGCAGAGAATTCCCTGCTAGCACCTTCTCTGTGCCTGGGAAGCACAAGTGTTCACATTGCTTCGCAGAATCGCTTTTGTGCAGAAAACAGTAACACTTGTTCAGAACGAAAGAAAGCACAGAGCCCCAGATTTGCTGTTGTCCTGGAGAGCTTGCAGAGCACTGGGGAAAGGCAGGCAGAGAATTCCCTGCTAGCACCTTCTCTGTGCCTGTTCACATTGTTTCGCAGAATCGCTTTTGTGCAGAAAACAGTAACACTTGTTCAGAACGAAAGAAAGCACAGAGCCCCAGATTTTATGTTGTCCTGGAGAGCTTGCAGAGCACTGGGGAAAGGCAGGCAGAGAATTCCCTGCTAGCACCTTCTCTGTGCCTGGGAAGAACAAGTGTTCACATTGCTTCGCAGAATCGCTTTTGTGCAGAAAACAGTAACACTTGTTCAGAACGAAAGAAAGCACAGAGCCCCAGATTTTATGTTGTCCTGGAGAGCTTGCAGAGCACTGGGGAAAGGCAGGCAGAGAATTCCCTGCTAGCACCTTCTCTGTGCCTGTTCACATTGCTTCGCAGAATCGCTTTTGTGCAGAAAACAGTAACACTTGTTCAGAACGAAAGAAAGCACAGAGCCCCAGATTTTATGTTGTCCTGGAGAGCTTGCAGAGCACTGGGGAAAGGCAGGCAGAGAATTCCCTGCTAGCACCTTCTCTGTGCCTGGGAAGAACAAGTGTTCACATTGCTTCGCAGAATCGCTTTTGTGCAGAAAACAGTAACACTTGTTCAGAACGAAAGAAAGCACAGAGCCCCAGATTTGCTGTTGTCCTGGAGAGCTTGCAGAGCACTGGGGAAAGGCAGGCAGAGAATTCCCTGCTAGCACCTTCTCTGTGCCTGGGAAGCACAAGTGTTCACATTGCTTCGCAGAATCGCTTTTGTGCAGAAAACAGTAACACTTGTTCAGAACGAAAGAAAGCACAGAGCCCCAGATTTTATGTTGTCCTGGAGAGCTTGCAGAGCACTGGGGAAAGGCAGGCAGAGAATTCCCTGCTAGCACCTTCTCTGTGCCTGGGAAACAGAAGTGTTCACATTGCTTCGCAGAATCGCTTTTGTGCAGAAAACAGTAACACTTGGTCAGGAAGAAAGAAAGCACAGAGCCCCAGATTTTATGTTGTCCTGGAGAGCTTGCAGAGCAGTGGGGAAAGGCAGGCAGAGAATTCCCTGCTAGTACCTTCTCTGTGCCTGTTCACATTGCATCGCAGAATCGCTTTTGTGCAGAAAACAGTAACACTTGTTCAGAACGAAAGAAAGCACAGAGCCCCAGATTTGCTGTTGTCCTGGAGAGCTTGCAGAGCACTGGGGAAAGGCAGGCAGAGAATTCCCTGCTAGCACCTTCTCTGTGCCTGGGAAGCACAAGTGTTCACATTGCTTCGCAGAATCGCTTTTGTGCAGAAAACAGTAACACTTGTTCAGAACGAAAGAAAGCACAGAGCCCCAGATTTGCTGTTGTCCTGGAGAGCTTGCAGAGCACTGGGGAAAGGCAGGCAGAGAATTCCCTGCTAGCACCTTCTCTGTGCCTGGGAAGCACAAGTGTTCACATTGCTTCGCAGAATCGCTTTTGTGCAGAAAACAGTAACACTTGTTCAGAACGAAAGAAAGCACAGAGCCCCAGATTTTATGTTGTCCTGGAGAGCTTGCAGAGCACTGGGGAAAGGCAGGCAGAGAATTCCCTGCTAGCACCTTCTCTGTGCCTGGGAAGCACAAGTGTTCACATTGCTTCGCAGAAACGCTTTTGTGCAGAAAACAGTAACACTTGTTCAGAACGAAAGAAAGCACAGAGCCCCAGATTTGCTGTTGTCCTGGAGAGCTTGCAGAGCACTGGGGAAAGGCAGGCAGAGAATTCCCTGCTAGCACCTTCTCTGTGCCTGGGAAGCACAAGTGTTCACATTGCTTCGCAGAATCGCTTTTGTGCAGAAAACAGTAACACTTGTTCAGAACGAAAGAAAGCACAGAGCCCCAGATTTGCTGTTGTCCTGGAGAGCTTGCAGAGCACTGGGGAAAGGCAGGCAGAGAATTCCCTGCTAGCACCTTCTCTGTGCCTGTTCACATTGTTTCGCAGAATCGCTTTTGTGCAGAAAACAGTAACACTTGTTCAGAACGAAAGAAAGCACAGAGCCCCAGATTTTATGTTGTCCTGGAGAGCTTGCAGAGCACTGGGGAAAGGCAGGCAGAGAATTCCCTGCTAGCACCTTCTCTGTGCCTGGGAAGAACAAGTGTTCACATTGCTTCGCAGAATCGCTTTTGTGCAGAAAACAGTAACACTTGTTCAGAACGAAAGAAAGCACAGAGCCCCAGATTTTATGTTGTCCTGGAGAGCTTGCAGAGCACTGGGGAAAGGCAGGCAGAGAATTCCCTGCTAGCACCTTCTCTGTGCCTGTTCACATTGCTTCGCAGAATCGCTTTTGTGCAGAAAACAGTAACACTTGTTCAGAACGAAAGAAAGCACAGAGCCCCAGATTTGCTGTTGTCCTGGAGAGCTTGCAGAGCACTGGGGAAAGGCAGGCAGAGAATTCCCTGCTAGCACCTTCTCTGTGCCTGGGAAGCACAAGTGTTCACATTGCTTCGCAGAATCGCTTTTGTGCAGAAAACAGTAACACTTGTTCAGAACGAAAGAAAGCACAGAGCCCCAGATTTTATGTTGTCCTGGAGAGCTTGCAGAGCACTGGGGAAAGGCAGGCAGAGAATTCCCTGCTAGCACCTTCTCTGTGCCTGGGAAGCACAAGTGTTCACATTGCTTCGCAGAATCGCTTTTGTGCAGAAAACAGTAACACTTGTTCAGAACGAAAGAAAGCACAGAGCCCCAGATTTTATGTTGTCCTGGAGAGCTTGCAGAGCACTGGGGAAAGGCAGGCAGAGAATTCCCTGCTAGCACCTTCTCTGTGCCTGGGAAACAGAAGTGTTCACATTGCTTCGCAGAATCGCTTTTGTGCAGAAAACAGTAACACTTGGTCAGGAAGAAAGAAAGCACAGAGCCCCAGATTTTATGTTGTCCTGGAGAGCTTGCAGAGCAGTGGGGAAAGGCAGGCAGAGAATTCCCTGCTAGTACCTTCTCTGTGCCTGTTCACATTGCATCGCAGAATCGCTTTTGTGCAGAAAACAGTAACACTTGTTCAGAACGAAAGAAAGCACAGAGCCCCAGATTTGCTGTTGTCCTGGAGAGCTTGCAGAGCACTGGGGAAAGGCAGGCAGAGAATTCCCTGCTAGCACCTTCTCTGTGCCTGGGAAGCACAAGTGTTCACATTGCTTCGCAGAATCGCTTTTGTGCAGAAAACAGTAACACTTGTTCAGAACGAAAGAAAGCACAGAGCCCCAGATTTACTGTTGTCCTTGAGAGCTTGCAGAGCACTGGGGAAAGGCAGGCAGAGAATTCCCTGCTAGCACCTTCTCTGTGCCTGGGAAGCAGAAGTGTTCACATTGCTTCGCAGAAACGCTTTTGTGCAGAAAACAGTAACACTTGTTCAGAACGAAAGAAAGCACAGAGCCCCAGATTTTATGTTGTCCTGGAGAGCTTGCAGAGCACTGGGGAAAGGCAGGCAGAGAATTCCCTGCTAGCACCTTCTCTGTGCCTGGGAAGCACAAGTGTTCACATTGCTTCGCAGAATCGCTTTTGTGCAGAAAACAGTAACACTTGTTCAGAACGAAAGAAAGCACAGAGCCCCAGATTTGCTGTTGTCCTGGAGAGCTTGCAGAGCACTGGGGAAAGGCAGGCAGAGAATTCCCTGCTAGCACCTTCTCTGTGCCTGGGAAGCACAAGTGTTCACATTGCTTCGCAGAATCGCTTTTGTGCAGAAAACAGTAACACTTGTTCAGAACGAAAGAAAGCACAGAGCCCCAGATTTTATGTTGTCCTGGAGAGCTTGCAGAGCACTGGGGAAAGGCAGGCAGAGAATTCCCTGCTAGCACCTTCTCTGTGCCTGGGAAACAGAAGTGTTCACATTGCTTCGCAGAATCGCTTTTGTGCAGAAAACAGTAACACTTGGTCAGGAAGAAAGAAAGCACAGAGCCCCAGATTTTATGTTGTCCTGGAGAGCTTGCAGAGCAGTGGGGAAAGGCAGGCAGAGAATTCCCTGCTAGTACCTTCTCTGTGCCTGTTCACATTGCATCGCAGAATCGCTTTTGTGCAGAAAACAGTAACACTTGTTCAGAACGAAAGAAAGCACAGAGCCCCAGATTTGCTGTTGTCCTGGAGAGCTTGCAGAGCACTGGGGAAAGGCAGGCAGAGAATTCCCTGCTAGCACCTTCTCTGTGCCTGGGAAGCACAAGTGTTCACATTGCTTCGCAGAATCGCTTTTGTGCAGAAAACAGTAACACTTGTTCAGAACGAAAGAAAGCACAGAGCCCCAGATTTACTGTTGTCCTTGAGAGCTTGCAGAGCACTGGGGAAAGGCAGGCAGAGAATTCCCTGCTAGCACCTTCTCTGTGCCTGGGAAGCAGAAGTGTTCACATTGCTTCGCAGAATCGCTTTTGTGCAGAAAACAGTAACACTTGTTCAGAACGAAAGAAAGCACAGAGCCCCAGATTTTATGTTGTCCTGGAGAGCTTGCAGAGCACTGGGGAAAGGCAGGCAGAGAATTCCCTGCTAGCACCTTCTCTGTGCCTGGGAAGCACAAGTGTTCACATTGCATCGCAGAATCGCTTTTGTGCAGAAAACAGTAACACTTGTTCAGAACGAAAGAAAGCACAGAGCCCCAGATTTTATGTTGTCCTGGAGAGCTTGCAGAGCACTGGGGAAAGGCAGGCAGAGAATTCCCTGCTAGCACCTTCTCTGTGCCTGGGAAGCAGAAGTGTTCACATTGCTTCGCAGAATCGCTTTTGTGCAGAAAACAGTAACACTTGTTCAGAACGAAAGAAAGCACAGAGCCCCAGATTTTATGTTGTCCTGGAGAGCTTGCAGAGCACTGGGGAAAGGCAGGCAGAGAATTCCCTGCTAGCACCTTCTCTGTGCCTGGGAAGCACAAGTGTTCACATTGCTTCGCAGAATCGCTTTTGTGCAGAAAACAGTAACACTTGTTCAGAACGAAAGAAAGCACAGAGCCCCAGATTTTATGTTGTCCTGGAGAGCTTGCAGAGCACTGGGGAAAGGCAGGCAGAGAATTCCCTGCTAGCACCTTCTCTGTGCCTGGGAAACAGAAGTGTTCACATTGCTTCGCAGAATCGCTTTTGTGCAGAAAACAGTAACACTTGGTCAGGAAGAAAGAAAGCACAGAGCCCCAGATTTTATGTTGTCCTGGAGAGCTTGCAGAGCAGTGGGGAAAGGCAGGCAGAGAATTCCCTGCTAGTACCTTCTCTGTGCCTGTTCACATTGCATCGCAGAATCGCTTTTGTGCAGAAAACAGTAACACTTGTTCAGAACGAAAGAAAGCACAGAGCCCCAGATTTGCTGTTGTCCTGGAGAGCTTGCAGAGCACTGGGGAAAGGCAGGCAGAGAATTCCCTGCTAGCACCTTCTCTGTGCCTGGGAAGCACAAGTGTTCACATTGCTTCGCAGAATCGCTTTTGTGCAGAAAACAGTAACACTTGTTCAGAACGAAAGAAAGCACAGAGCCCCAGATTTACTGTTGTCCTTGAGAGCTTGCAGAGCACTGGGGAAAGGCAGGCAGAGAATTCCCTGCTAGCACCTTCTCTGTGCCTGGGAAGCAGAAGTGTTCACATTGCTTCGCAGAATCGCTTTTGTGCAGAAAACAGTAACACTTGTTCAGAACGAAAGAAAGCACAGAGCCCCAGATTTTATGTTGTCCTGGAGAGCTTGCAGAGCACTGGGGAAAGGCAGGCAGAGAATTCCCTGCTAGCACCTTCTCTGTGCCTGGGAAGCACAAGTGTTCACATTGCATCGCAGAATCGCTTTTGTGCAGAAAACAGTAACACTTGTTCAGAACGAAAGAAAGCACAGAGCCCCAGATTTTATGTTGTCCTGGAGAGCTTGCAGAGCACTGGGGAAAGGCAGGCAGAGAATTCCCTGCTAGCACCTTCTCTGTGCCTGGGAAGCACAGGTGTTCACATTGCTTCGCAGAATCGCTTTTGTGCAGAAAACAGTAACACTTGTTCAGAACGAAAGAAAGCACAGAGGCCCAGATTTACTGTTGTCCTAGAGAGCTTGCAGAGCACTGGGGAAAGGCAGGCAGAGAATTCCCTGCTAGTACCTTCTCTGTGCCTGTTCACATTGCATCGCAGAATCGCTTTTGTGCAGAAAACAGTAACACTTGTTCAGAACGAAAGAAAGCACAGAGCCCCAGATTTGCTGTTGTCCTGGAGAGCTTGCAGAGCACTGGGGAAAGGCAGGCAGAGAATTCCCTGCTAGCACCTTCTCTCTGCCTGTTCACATTGCTTCGCAGAATCGCTTTTGTGCAGAAAACAGTAACACTTGTTCAGAACGAAAGAAAGCACAGAGCCCCAGATTTGCTGTTGTCCTGGAGAGCTTGCAGAGCACTGGGGAAAGGCAGGCAGAGAATTCCCTGCTAGCACCTTCTCTGTGCCTGGGAAGCACAAGTGTTCACATTGCTTCGCAGAATCGCTTTTGTGCAGAAAACAGTAACACTTGTTCAGAAGGAAAGAAAGCACAGAGCCCCAGAATTTATGTTGTCCTGGAGAGCTTGCAGAGCACTGGGGAAAGGCAGGCAGAGAATTCCCTGCTAGCACCTTCTCTGTGCCTGGGAAGCACAAGTGTTCACATTGCTTCGCAGAATCGCTTTTGTGCAGAAAACAGTAACACTTGTTCAGAACGAAAGAAAGCACAGAGCCCCAGATTTTATGTTGTCCTGGAGAGCTTGCAGAGCACTGGGGAAAGGCAGGCAGAGAATTCCCTGCTAGCACCTTCTCTGTGCCTGGGAAGCAGAAGTGTTCACATTGCTTCGCAGAAACGCTTTTGTGCAGAAAACAGTAACACTTGGTCAGGAAGAAAGAAAGCACAGAGCCCCAGATTTTATGTTGTCCTGGAGAGCTTGCAGAGCAGTGGGGAAAGGCAGGCAGAGAATTCCCTGCTAGTACCTTCTCTGTGCCTGTTCACATTGCATCGCAGAATCGCTTTTGTGCAGAAAACAGTAACACTTGTTCAGAACGAAAGAAAGCACAGAGCCCCAGATTTACTGTTGTCCTAGAGAGCTTGCAGAGCACTGGGGAAAGGCAGGCAGAGAATTCCCTGCTAGCACCTTCTCTGTGCCTGGGAAGCACAAGTGTTCACATTGCTTCGCAGAAACGCTTTTGTGCAGAAAACAGTAACACTTGTTCAGAACGAAAGAAAGCACAGAGCCCCAGATTTTATGTTGTCCTGGAGAGCTTGCAGAGCACTGGGGAAAGGCAGGCAGAGAATTCCCTGCTAGCACCTTCTCTGTGCCTGGGAAGCACAAGTGTTCACATTGCTTCGCAGAATCGCTTTTGTGCAGAAAACAGTAACACTTGTTCAGAACGAAAGAAAGCACAGAGCCCCAGATTTTATGTTGTCCTGGAGAGCTTGCAGAGCACTGGGGAAAGGCAGGCAGAGAATTCCCTGCTAGCACCTTCTCTGTGCCTGGGAAGCACAAGTGTTCACATTGCTTCGCAGAATCGCTTTTGTGCAGAAAACAGTAACACTTGTTCCGAACGAAAGAAAGCACAGAGCCCCAGATTTTATGTTGTCCTAGAGAGCTTGCAGAGCACTGGGGAAAGGCAGGCAGAGAATTCCCTGCTAGCACCTTCTCTGTGCCTGGGAAGCAGAAGTGTTCACATTGCTTCGCAGAAACGCTTTTGTGCAGAAAACAGTAACACTTGTTCAGAACGAAAGAAAGCACAGAGCCCCAGATTTTATGTTGTCCTGGAGAGCTTGCAGAGCACTGGGGAAAGGCAGGCAGAGAATTCCCTGCTAGCACCTTCTCTGTGCCTGGGAAGAAGAAGTGTTCACATTGCTTCGCAGAATCGCTTTTGTGCAGAAAACAGTAACACTTGTTCAGAATGAAAGAAAGCACAGAGCCCCAGATTTTATGTTGTCCTGGAGAGCTTGCAGAGCACTGGGGAAAGGCAGGCAGAGAATTCCCTGCTAGCACCTTCTCTGTGCCTGGGAAGCACAAGTGTTCACATTGCTTCGCAGAATCGCTTTTGTGCAGAAAACAGTAACACTTGTTCAGAAGGAAAGAAAGCACAGAGCCCCAGAATTTATGTTGTCCTGGAGAGCTTGCAGAGCACTGGGGAAAGGCAGGCAGAGAATTCCCTGCTAGCACCTTCTCTGTGCCTGGGAAGCACAAGTGTTCACATTGCTTCGCAGAATCGCTTTTGTGCAGAAAACAGTAACACTTGTTCAGAACGAAAGAAAGCACAGAGCCCCAGATTTTATGTTGTCCTGGAGAGCTTGCAGAGCACTGGGGAAAGGCAGGCAGAGAATTCCCTGCTAGCACCTTCTCTCTGCCTGTTCACATTGCTTCGCAGAATCGCTTTTGTGCAGAAAACAGTAACACTTGTTCAGAACGAAAGAAAGCACAGAGCCCCAGATTTGCTGTTGTCCTGGAGAGCTTGCAGAGCACTGGGGAAAGGCAGGCAGAGAATTCCCTGCTAGCACCTTCTCTGTGCCTGGGAAGCACAAGTGTTCACATTGCTTCGCAGAATCGCTTTTGTGCAGAAAACAGTAACACTTGTTCAGAACGAAAGAAAGCACAGAGCCCCAGATTTGCTGTTGTCCTGGAGAGCTTGCAGAGCACTGGGGAAAGGCAGGCAGAGAATTCCCTGCTAGCACCTTCTCTGTGCCTGGGAAGCAGAAGTGTTCACATTGCTTCGCAGAATCGCTTTTGTGCAGAAAACAGTAACACTTGTTCAGAACGAAAGAAAGCACAGAGCCCCAGATTTTATGTTGTCCTGGAGAGCTTGCAGAGCACTGGGGAAAGGCAGGCAGAGAATTCCCTGCTAGCACCTTCTCTCTGCCTGTTCACATTGCTTCGCAGAATCGCTTTTGTGCAGAAAACAGTAACACTTGTTCAGAACGAAAGAAAGCACAGAGCCCCAGATTTTATGTTGTCCTGGAGAGCTTGCAGAGCACTGGGGAAAGGCAGGCAGAGAATTCCCTGCTAGCACCTTCTCTGTGCCTGGGAAGCACAAGTGTTCACATTGCTTCGCAGAATCGCTTTTGTGCAGAAAACAGTAACACTTGTTCAGAACGAAAGAAAGCACAGAGCCCCAGATTTGCTGTTGTCCTGGAGAGCTTGCAGAGCACTGGGGAAAGGCAGGCAGAGAATTCCCTGCTAGCACCTTCTCTGTGCCTGGGAAGCACAAGTGTTCACATTGCTTCGCAGAATCGCTTTTGTGCAGAAAACAGTAACACTTGTTCAGAACGAAAGAAAGCACAGAGCCCCAGATTTTATGTTGTCCTGGAGAGCTTGCAGAGCACTGGGGAAAGGCAGGCAGAGAATTCCCTGCTAGCACCTTCTCTGTGCCTGGGAAGCACAAGTGTTCACATTGCTTCGCAGAATCGCTTTTGTGCAGAAAACAGTAACACTTGTTCAGAACGAAAGAAAGCACAGAGCCCCAGATTTGCTGTTGTCCTGGAGAGCTTGCAGAGCACTGGGGAAAGGCAGGCAGAGAATTCCCTGCTAGCACCTTCTCTGTGCCTGGGAAGCACAAGTGTTCACATTGCTTCGCAGAATCGCTTTTGTGCAGAAAACAGTAACACTTGTTCAGAACGAAAGAAAGCACAGAGCCCCAGATTTGCTGTTGTCCTGGAGAGCTTGCAGAGCACTGGGGAAAGGCAGGCAGAGAATTCCCTGCTAGCACCTTCTCTGTGCCTGGGAAGCACAAGTGTTCACATTGCTTCGCAGAATCGCTTTTGTGCAGAAAACAGTAACACTTGTTCAGAACGAAAGAAAGCACAGAGCCCCAGATTTGCTGTTGTCCTGGAGAGCTTGCAGAGCACTGGGGAAAGGCAGGCAGAGAATTCCCTGCTAGCACCTTCTCTGTGCCTGTTCACATTGCTTCGCAGAATCGCTTTTGTGCAGAAAACAGTAACACTTGTTCAGAACGAAAGAAAGCACAGAGCCCCAGATTTGCTGTTGTCCTGGAGAGCTTGCAGAGCACTGGGGAAAGGCAGGCAGAGAATTCCCTGCTAGCACCTTCTCTGTGCCTGGGAAGCACAAGTGTTCACATTGCTTCGCAGAATCGCTTTTGTGCAGAAAACAGTAACACTTGTTCAGAAGGAAAGAAAGCACAGAGCCCCAGAATTTATGTTGTCCTGGAGAGCTTGCAGAGCACTGGGGAAAGGCAGGCAGAGAATTCCCTGCTAGCACCTTCTCTGTGCCTGGGAAGCACAAGTGTTCACATTGCTTCGCAGAATCGCTTTTGTGCAGAAAACAGTAACACTTGTTCAGAACGAAAGAAAGCACAGAGCCCCAGATTTTATGTTGTCCTGGAGAGCTTGCAGAGCACTGGGGAAAGGCAGGCAGAGAATTCCCTGCTAGCACCTTCTCTCTGCCTGTTCACATTGCTTCGCAGAATCGCTTTTGTGCAGAAAACAGTAACACTTGTTCAGAACGAAAGAAAGCACAGAGCCCCAGATTTGCTGTTGTCCTGGAGAGCTTGCAGAGCACTGGGGAAAGGCAGGCAGAGAATTCCCTGCTAGCACCTTCTCTGTGCCTGGGAAGCACAAGTGTTCACATTGCTTCGCAGAATCGCTTTTGTGCAGAAAACAGTAACACTTGTTCAGAACGAAAGAAAGCACAGAGCCCCAGATTTGCTGTTGTCCTGGAGAGCTTGCAGAGCACTGGGGAAAGGCAGGCAGAGAATTCCCTGCTAGCACCTTCTCTGTGCCTGGGAAGCAGAAGTGTTCACATTGCTTCGCAGAATCGCTTTTGTGCAGAAAACAGTAACACTTGTTCAGAACGAAAGAAAGCACAGAGCCCCAGATTTTATGTTGTCCTGGAGAGCTTGCAGAGCACTGGGGAAAGGCAGGCAGAGAATTCCCTGCTAGCACCTTCTCTCTGCCTGTTCACATTGCTTCGCAGAATCGCTTTTGTGCAGAAAACAGTAACACTTGTTCAGAACGAAAGAAAGCACAGAGCCCCAGATTTTATGTTGTCCTGGAGAGCTTGCAGAGCACTGGGGAAAGGCAGGCAGAGAATTCCCTGCTAGCACCTTCTCTGTGCCTGGGAAGCACAAGTGTTCACATTGCTTCGCAGAATCGCTTTTGTGCAGAAAACAGTAACACTTGTTCAGAACGAAAGAAAGCACAGAGCCCCAGATTTGCTGTTGTCCTGGAGAGCTTGCAGAGCACTGGGGAAAGGCAGGCAGAGAATTCCCTGCTAGCACCTTCTCTGTGCCTGGGAAGCACAAGTGTTCACATTGCTTCGCAGAATCGCTTTTGTGCAGAAAACAGTAACACTTGTTCAGAACGAAAGAAAGCACAGAGCCCCAGATTTTATGTTGTCCTGGAGAGCTTGCAGAGCACTGGGGAAAGGCAGGCAGAGAATTCCCTGCTAGCACCTTCTCTGTGCCTGGGAAGCACAAGTGTTCACATTGCTTCGCAGAATCGCTTTTGTGCAGAAAACAGTAACACTTGTTCAGAACGAAAGAAAGCACAGAGCCCCAGATTTGCTGTTGTCCTGGAGAGCTTGCAGAGCACTGGGGAAAGGCAGGCAGAGAATTCCCTGCTAGCACCTTCTCTGTGCCTGGGAAGCACAAGTGTTCACATTGCTTCGCAGAATCGCTTTTGTGCAGAAAACAGTAACACTTGTTCCGAACGAAAGAAAGCACAGAGCCCCAGATTTGCTGTTGTCCTGGAGAGCTTGCAGAGCACTGGGGAAAGGCAGGCAGAGAATTCCCTGCTAGCACCTTCTCTGTGCCTGGGAAGCACAAGTGTTCACATTGCTTCGCAGAATCGCTTTTGTGCAGAAAACAGTAACACTTGTTCAGAACGAAAGAAAGCACAGAGCCCCAGATTTGCTGTTGTCCTGGAGAGCTTGCAGAGCACTGGGGAAAGGCAGGCAGAGAATTCCCTGCTAGCACCTTCTCTCTGCCTGTTCACATTGCTTCGCAGAATCGCTTTTGTGCAGAAAACAGTAACACTTGTTCAGAACGAAAGAAAGCACAGAGCCCCAGATTTGCTGTTGTCCTGGAGAGCTTGCAGAGCACTGGGGAAAGGCAGGCAGAGAATTCCCTGCTAGCACCTTCTCTGTGCCTGGGAAGCACAAGTGTTCACATTGCTTCGCAGAATCGCTTTTGTGCAGAAAACAGTAACACTTGTTCAGAAGGAAAGAAAGCACAGAGCCCCAGAATTTATGTTGTCCTGGAGAGCTTGCAGAGCACTGGGGAAAGGCAGGCAGAGAATTCCCTGCTAGCACCTTCTCTGTGCCTGGGAAGCACAAGTGTTCACATTGCTTCGCAGAATCGCTTTTGTGCAGAAAACAGTAACACTTGTTCAGAACGAAAGAAAGCACAGAGCCCCAGATTTTATGTTGTCCTGGAGAGCTTGCAGAGCAGTGGGGAAAGGCAGGCAGAGAATTCCCTGCTAGCACCTTCTCTCTGCCTGTTCACATTGCTTCGCAGAATCGCTTTTGTGCAGAAAACAGTAACACTTGTTCAGAACGAAAGAAAGCACAGAGCCCCAGATTTTATGTTGTCCTGGAGAGCTTGCAGAGCACTGGGGAAAGGCAGGCAGAGAATTCCCTGCTAGCACCTTCTCTGTGCCTGGGAAGCACAAGTGTTCACATTGCTTCGCAGAATCGCTTTTGTGCAGAAAACAGTAACACTTGTTCAGAACGAAAGAAAGCACAGAGCCCCAGATTTGCTGTTGTCCTGGAGAGCTTGCAGAGCACTGGGGAAAGGCAGGCAGAGAATTCCCTGCTAGCACCTTCTCTGTGCCTGGGAAGCAGAAGTGTTCACATTGCTTCGCAGAATCGCTTTTGTGCAGAAAACAGTAACACTTGTTCAGAACGAAAGAAAGCACAGAGCCCCAGATTTTATGTTGTCCTGGAGAGCTTGCAGAGCACTGGGGAAAGGCAGGCAGAGAATTCCCTGCTAGCACCTTCTCTCTGCCTGTTCACATTGCTTCGCAGAATCGCTTTTGTGCAGAAAACAGTAACACTTGTTCAGAACGAAAGAAAGCACAGAGCCCCAGATTTTATGTTGTCCTGGAGAGCTTGCAGAGCAGTGGGGAAAGGCAGGCAGAGAATTCCCTGCTAGCACCTTCTCTGTGCCTGGGAAGCACAAGTGTTCACATTGCTTCGCAGAATCGCTTTTGTGCAGAAAACAGTAACACTTGTTCAGAACGAAAGAAAGCACAGAGCCCCAGATTTGCTGTTGTCCTGGAGAGCTTGCAGAGCACTGGGGAAAGGCAGGCAGAGAATTCCCTGCTAGCACCTTCTCTGTGCCTGGGAAGCACAAGTGTTCACATTGCTTCGCAGAATCGCTTTTGTGCAGAAAACAGTAACACTTGTTCAGAACGAAAGAAAGCACAGAGCCCCAGATTTGCTGTTGTCCTGGAGAGCTTGCAGAGCACTGGGGAAAGGCAGGCAGAGAATTCCCTGCTAGCACCTTCTCTGTGCCTGGGAAGCACAAGTGTTCACATTGCTTCGCAGAATCGCTTTTGTGCAGAAAACAGTAACACTTGTTCAGAACGAAAGAAAGCACAGAGCCCCAGATTTTATGTTGTCCTGGAGAGCTTGCAGAGCACTGGGGAAAGGCAGGCAGAGAATTCCCTGCTAGCACCTTCTCTGTGCCTGGGAAGCACAAGTGTTCACATTGCTTCGCAGAAACGCTTTTGTGCAGAAAACAGTAACACTTGTTCAGAACGAAAGAAAGCACAGAGCCCCAGATTTGCTGTTGTCCTGGAGAGCTTGCAGAGCACTGGGGAAAGGCAGGCAGAGAATTCCCTGCTAGCACCTTCTCTGTGCCTGGGAAGCACAAGTGTTCACATTGCTTCGCAGAATCGCTTTTGTGCAGAAAACAGTAACACTTGTTCAGAACGAAAGAAAGCACAGAGCCCCAGATTTGCTGTTGTCCTGGAGAGCTTGCAGAGCACTGGGGAAAGGCAGGCAGAGAATTCCCTGCTAGCACCTTCTCTGTGCCTGTTCACATTGTTTCGCAGAATCGCTTTTGTGCAGAAAACAGTAACACTTGTTCAGAACGAAAGAAAGCACAGAGCCCCAGATTTTATGTTGTCCTGGAGAGCTTGCAGAGCACTGGGGAAAGGCAGGCAGAGAATTCCCTGCTAGCACCTTCTCTGTGCCTGGGAAGAACAAGTGTTCACATTGCTTCGCAGAATCGCTTTTGTGCAGAAAACAGTAACACTTGTTCAGAACGAAAGAAAGCACAGAGCCCCAGATTTTATGTTGTCCTGGAGAGCTTGCAGAGCACTGGGGAAAGGCAGGCAGAGAATTCCCTGCTAGCACCTTCTCTGTGCCTGTTCACATTGCTTCGCAGAATCGCTTTTGTGCAGAAAACAGTAACACTTGTTCAGAACGAAAGAAAGCACAGAGCCCCAGATTTTATGTTGTCCTGGAGAGCTTGCAGAGCACTGGGGAAAGGCAGGCAGAGAATTCCCTGCTAGCACCTTCTCTGTGCCTGGGAAGCACAAGTGTTCACATTGCTTCGCAGAATCGCTTTTGTGCAGAAAACAGTAACACTTGTTCAGAACGAAAGAAAGCACAGAGCCCCAGATTTGCTGTTGTCCTGGAGAGCTTGCAGAGCACTGGGGAAAGGCAGGCAGAGAATTCCCTGCTAGCACCTTCTCTGTGCCTGGGAAGCACAAGTGTTCACATTGCTTCGCAGAATCGCTTTTGTGCAGAAAACAGTAACACTTGTTCAGAACGAAAGAAAGCACAGAGCCCCAGATTTTATGTTGTCCTGGAGAGCTTGCAGAGCACTGGGGAAAGGCAGGCAGAGAATTCCCTGCTAGCACCTTCTCTGTGCCTGGGAAACAGAAGTGTTCACATTGCTTCGCAGAATCGCTTTTGTGCAGAAAACAGTAACACTTGGTCAGGAAGAAAGAAAGCACAGAGCCCCAGATTTTATGTTGTCCTGGAGAGCTTGCAGAGCAGTGGGGAAAGGCAGGCAGAGAATTCCCTGCTAGTACCTTCTCTGTGCCTGTTCACATTGCATCGCAGAATCGCTTTTGTGCAGAAAACAGTAACACTTGTTCAGAACGAAAGAAAGCACAGAGCCCCAGATTTGCTGTTGTCCTGGAGAGCTTGCAGAGCACTGGGGAAAGGCAGGCAGAGAATTCCCTGCTAGCACCTTCTCTGTGCCTGGGAAGCACAAGTGTTCACATTGCTTCGCAGAATCGCTTTTGTGCAGAAAACAGTAACACTTGTTCAGAACGAAAGAAAGCACAGAGCCCCAGATTTGCTGTTGTCCTGGAGAGCTTGCAGAGCACTGGGGAAAGGCAGGCAGAGAATTCCCTGCTAGCACCTTCTCTGTGCCTGGGAAGCACAAGTGTTCACATTGCTTCGCAGAATCGCTTTTGTGCAGAAAACAGTAACACTTGTTCAGAACGAAAGAAAGCACAGAGCCCCAGATTTTATGTTGTCCTGGAGAGCTTGCAGAGCACTGGGGAAAGGCAGGCAGAGAATTCCCTGCTAGCACCTTCTCTGTGCCTGGGAAGCACAAGTGTTCACATTGCTTCGCAGAAACGCTTTTGTGCAGAAAACAGTAACACTTGTTCAGAACGAAAGAAAGCACAGAGCCCCAGATTTGCTGTTGTCCTGGAGAGCTTGCAGAGCACTGGGGAAAGGCAGGCAGAGAATTCCCTGCTAGCACCTTCTCTGTGCCTGGGAAGCACAAGTGTTCACATTGCTTCGCAGAATCGCTTTTGTGCAGAAAACAGTAACACTTGTTCAGAACGAAAGAAAGCACAGAGCCCCAGATTTGCTGTTGTCCTGGAGAGCTTGCAGAGCACTGGGGAAAGGCAGGCAGAGAATTCCCTGCTAGCACCTTCTCTGTGCCTGTTCACATTGTTTCGCAGAATCGCTTTTGTGCAGAAAACAGTAACACTTGTTCAGAACGAAAGAAAGCACAGAGCCCCAGATTTTATGTTGTCCTGGAGAGCTTGCAGAGCACTGGGGAAAGGCAGGCAGAGAATTCCCTGCTAGCACCTTCTCTGTGCCTGGGAAGAACAAGTGTTCACATTGCTTCGCAGAATCGCTTTTGTGCAGAAAACAGTAACACTTGTTCAGAACGAAAGAAAGCACAGAGCCCCAGATTTTATGTTGTCCTGGAGAGCTTGCAGAGCACTGGGGAAAGGCAGGCAGAGAATTCCCTGCTAGCACCTTCTCTGTGCCTGTTCACATTGCTTCGCAGAATCGCTTTTGTGCAGAAAACAGTAACACTTGTTCAGAACGAAAGAAAGCACAGAGCCCCAGATTTTATGTTGTCCTGGAGAGCTTGCAGAGCACTGGGGAAAGGCAGGCAGAGAATTCCCTGCTAGCACCTTCTCTGTGCCTGGGAAGCACAAGTGTTCACATTGCTTCGCAGAATCGCTTTTGTGCAGAAAACAGTAACACTTGTTCAGAACGAAAGAAAGCACAGAGCCCCAGATTTGCTGTTGTCCTGTAGAGCTTGCAGAGCACTGGGGAAAGGCAGGCAGAGAATTCCCTGCTAGCACCTTCTCTGTGCCTGGGAAGCACAAGTGTTCACATTGCTTCGCAGAATCGCTTTTGTGCAGAAAACAGTAACACTTGTTCAGAACGAAAGAAAGCACAGAGCCCCAGATTTTATGTTGTCCTGGAGAGCTTGCAGAGCACTGGGGAAAGGCAGGCAGAGAATTCCCTGCTAGCACCTTCTCTGTGCCTGGGAAACAGAAGTGTTCACATTGCTTCGCAGAATCGCTTTTGTGCAGAAAACAGTAACACTTGGTCAGGAAGAAAGAAAGCACAGAGCCCCAGATTTTATGTTGTCCTGGAGAGCTTGCAGAGCAGTGGGGAAAGGCAGGCAGAGAATTCCCTGCTAGTACCTTCTCTGTGCCTGTTCACATTGCATCGCAGAATCGCTTTTGTGCAGAAAACAGTAACACTTGTTCAGAACGAAAGAAAGCACAGAGCCCCAGATTTGCTGTTGTCCTGGAGAGCTTGCAGAGCACTGGGGAAAGGCAGGCAGAGAATTCCCTGCTAGCACCTTCTCTGTGCCTGGGAAGCACAAGTGTTCACATTGCTTCGCAGAATCGCTTTTGTGCAGAAAACAGTAACACTTGTTCAGAACGAAAGAAAGCACAGAGCCCCAGATTTACTGTTGTCCTTGAGAGCTTGCAGAGCACTGGGGAAAGGCAGGCAGAGAATTCCCTGCTAGCACCTTCTCTGTGCCTGGGAAGCAGAAGTGTTCACATTGCTTCGCAGAAACGCTTTTGTGCAGAAAACAGTAACACTTGTTCAGAACGAAAGAAAGCACAGAGCCCCAGATTTTATGTTGTCCTGGAGAGCTTGCAGAGCACTGGGGAAAGGCAGGCAGAGAATTCCCTGCTAGCACCTTCTCTGTGCCTGGGAAGCACAAGTGTTCACATTGCTTCGCAGAATCGCTTTTGTGCAGAAAACAGTAACACTTGTTCAGAACGAAAGAAAGCACAGAGCCCCAGATTTGCTGTTGTCCTGGAGAGCTTGCAGAGCACTGGGGAAAGGCAGGCAGAGAATTCCCTGCTAGCACCTTCTCTGTGCCTGGGAAGCACAAGTGTTCACATTGCTTCGCAGAATCGCTTTTGTGCAGAAAACAGTAACACTTGTTCAGAACGAAAGAAAGCACAGAGCCCCAGATTTTATGTTGTCCTGGAGAGCTTGCAGAGCACTGGGGAAAGGCAGGCAGAGAATTCCCTGCTAGCACCTTCTCTGTGCCTGGGAAACAGAAGTGTTCACATTGCTTCGCAGAATCGCTTTTGTGCAGAAAACAGTAACACTTGGTCAGGAAGAAAGAAAGCACAGAGCCCCAGATTTTATGTTGTCCTGGAGAGCTTGCAGAGCAGTGGGGAAAGGCAGGCAGAGAATTCCCTGCTAGTACCTTCTCTGTGCCTGTTCACATTGCATCGCAGAATCGCTTTTGTGCAGAAAACAGTAACACTTGTTCAGAACGAAAGAAAGCACAGAGCCCCAGATTTGCTGTTGTCCTGGAGAGCTTGCAGAGCACTGGGGAAAGGCAGGCAGAGAATTCCCTGCTAGCACCTTCTCTGTGCCTGGGAAGCACAAGTGTTCACATTGCTTCGCAGAATCGCTTTTGTGCAGAAAACAGTAACACTTGTTCAGAACGAAAGAAAGCACAGAGCCCCAGATTTACTGTTGTCCTTGAGAGCTTGCAGAGCACTGGGGAAAGGCAGGCAGAGAATTCCCTGCTAGCACCTTCTCTGTGCCTGGGAAGCAGAAGTGTTCACATTGCTTCGCAGAATCGCTTTTGTGCAGAAAACAGTAACACTTGTTCAGAACGAAAGAAAGCACAGAGCCCCAGATTTTATGTTGTCCTGGAGAGCTTGCAGAGCACTGGGGAAAGGCAGGCAGAGAATTCCCTGCTAGCACCTTCTCTGTGCCTGGGAAGCACAAGTGTTCACATTGCATCGCAGAATCGCTTTTGTGCAGAAAACAGTAACACTTGTTCAGAACGAAAGAAAGCACAGAGCCCCAGATTTTATGTTGTCCTGGAGAGCTTGCAGAGCACTGGGGAAAGGCAGGCAGAGAATTCCCTGCTAGCACCTTCTCTGTGCCTGGGAAGCAGAAGTGTTCACATTGCTTCGCAGAATCGCTTTTGTGCAGAAAACAGTAACACTTGTTCAGAACGAAAGAAAGCACAGAGCCCCAGATTTTATGTTGTCCTGGAGAGCTTGCAGAGCACTGGGGAAAGGCAGGCAGAGAATTCCCTGCTAGCACCTTCTCTGTGCCTGGGAAGCACAAGTGTTCACATTGCTTCGCAGAATCGCTTTTGTGCAGAAAACAGTAACACTTGTTCAGAACGAAAGAAAGCACAGAGCCCCAGATTTTATGTTGTCCTGGAGAGCTTGCAGAGCACTGGGGAAAGGCAGGCAGAGAATTCCCTGCTAGCACCTTCTCTGTGCCTGGGAAACAGAAGTGTTCACATTGCTTCGCAGAATCGCTTTTGTGCAGAAAACAGTAACACTTGGTCAGGAAGAAAGAAAGCACAGAGCCCCAGATTTTATGTTGTCCTGGAGAGCTTGCAGAGCAGTGGGGAAAGGCAGGCAGAGAATTCCCTGCTAGTACCTTCTCTGTGCCTGTTCACATTGCATCGCAGAATCGCTTTTGTGCAGAAAACAGTAACACTTGTTCAGAACGAAAGAAAGCACAGAGCCCCAGATTTGCTGTTGTCCTGGAGAGCTTGCAGAGCACTGGGGAAAGGCAGGCAGAGAATTCCCTGCTAGCACCTTCTCTGTGCCTGGGAAGCACAAGTGTTCACATTGCTTCGCAGAATCGCTTTTGTGCAGAAAACAGTAACACTTGTTCAGAACGAAAGAAAGCACAGAGCCCCAGATTTACTGTTGTCCTTGAGAGCTTGCAGAGCACTGGGGAAAGGCAGGCAGAGAATTCCCTGCTAGCACCTTCTCTGTGCCTGGGAAGCAGAAGTGTTCACATTGCTTCGCAGAATCGCTTTTGTGCAGAAAACAGTAACACTTGTTCAGAACGAAAGAAAGCACAGAGCCCCAGATTTTATGTTGTCCTGGAGAGCTTGCAGAGCACTGGGGAAAGGCAGGCAGAGAATTCCCTGCTAGCACCTTCTCTGTGCCTGGGAAGCACAAGTGTTCACATTGCATCGCAGAATCGCTTTTGTGCAGAAAACAGTAACACTTGTTCAGAACGAAAGAAAGCACAGAGCCCCAGATTTTATGTTGTCCTGGAGAGCTTGCAGAGCACTGGGGAAAGGCAGGCAGAGAATTCCCTGCTAGCACCTTCTCTGTGCCTGGGAAGCACAGGTGTTCACATTGCTTCGCAGAATCGCTTTTGTGCAGAAAACAGTAACACTTGTTCAGAACGAAAGAAAGCACAGAGGCCCAGATTTACTGTTGTCCTAGAGAGCTTGCAGAGCACTGGGGAAAGGCAGGCAGAGAATTCCCTGCTAGCACCTTCTCTGTGCCTGGGAAGCAGAAGTGTTCACATTGCTTCGCAGAAACGCTTTTGTGCAGAAAACAGTAATACTTGTTCAGAACGAAAGAAAGCACAGAGCCCCAGATTTTATGTTGTCCTGGAGAGCTTGCAGAGCACTGGGGAAAGGCAGGCAGAGAATTCCCTGCTAGCACCTTCTCTGTGCCTGGGAAGCACAAGTGTTCACATTGCTTCGCAGAATCGCTTTTGTGCAGAAAACAGTAACACTTGTTCAGAACGAAAGAAAGCACAGAGCCCCAGATTTGCTGTTGTCCTGGAGAGCTTGCAGAGCACTGGGGAAAGGCAGGCAGAGAATTCCCTGCTAGCACCTTCTCTGTGCCTGTTCACATTGCTTCGCAGAATCGCTTTTGTGCAGAAAACAGTAACACTTGTTCAGAACGAAAGAAAGCACAGAGCCCCAGATTTTATGTTGTCCTGGAGAGCTTGCAGAGCACTGGGGAAAGGCAGGCAGAGAATTCCCTGCTAGCACCTTCTCTGTGCCTGGGAAGCACAAGTGTTCACATTGCTTCGCAGAATCGCTTTTGTGCAGAAAACAGTAACACTTGTTCAGAACGAAAGAAAGCACAGAGCCCCAGATTTGCTGTTGTCCTGGAGAGCTTGCAGAGCACTGGGGAAAGGCAGGCAGAGAATTCCCTGCTAGCACCTTCTCTGTGCCTGGGAAGCACAAGTGTTCACATTGCTTCGCAGAATCGCTTTTGTGCAGAAAACAGTAACACTTGTTCAGAACGAAAGAAAGCACAGAGCCCCAGATTTTATGTTGTCCTGGAGAGCTTGCAGAGCACTGGGGAAAGGCAGGCAGAGAATTCCCTGCTAGCACCTTCTCTCTGCCTGTTCACATTGCTTCGCAGAATCGCTTTTGTGCAGAAAACAGTAACACTTGTTCAGAACGAAAGAAAGCACAGAGCCCCAGATTTGCTGTTGTCCTGGAGAGCTTGCAGAGCACTGGGGAAAGGCAGGCAGAGAATTCCCTGCTAGCACCTTCTCTGTGCCTGGGAAGCAGAAGTGTTCACATTGCTTCGCAGAATCGCTTTTGTGCAGAAAACAGTAACACTTGTTCAGAACGAAAGAAAGCACAGAGCCCCAGATTTGCTGTTGTCCTGGAGAGCTTGCAGAGCACTGGGGAAAGGCAGGCAGAGAATTCCCTGCTAGCACCTTCTCTGTGCCTGGGAAGCAGAAGTGTTCACATTGCTTCGCAGAAACGCTTTTGTGCAGAAAACAGTAACACTTGTTCAGAACGAAAGAAAGCACAGAGCCCCAGATTTTATGTTGTCCTGGAGAGCTTGCAGAGCACTGGGGAAAGGCAGGCAGAGAATTCCCTGCTAGCACCTTCTCTGTGCCTGGGAAGCACAAGTGTTCACATTGCATCGCAGAATCGCTTTTGTGCAGAAAACAGTAACACTTGTTCAGAACGAAAGAAAGCACAGAGCCCCAGATTTTATGTTGTCCTGGAGAGCTTGCAGAGCACTGGGGAAAGGCAGGCAGAGAATTCCCTGCTAGCACCTTCTCTGTGCCTGGGAAGCACAAGTGTTCACATTGCTTCGCAGAATCGCTTTTGTGCAGAAAACAGTAACACTTGTTCAGAACGAAAGAAAGCACAGAGCCCCAGATTTTATGTTGTCCTGGAGAGCTTGCAGAGCACTGGGGAAAGGCAGGCAGAGAATTCCCTGCTAGCACCTTCTCTGTGCCTGGGAAGCACAAGTGTTCACATTGCTTCGCAGAAACGCTTTTGTGCAGAAAACAGTAACACTTGTTCAGAACGAAAGAAAGCACAGAGCCCCAGATTTGCTGTTGTCCTGGAGAGCTTGCAGAGCACTGGGGAAAGGCAGGCAGAGAATTCCCTGCTAGCACCTTCTCTGTGCCTGGGAAGCAGAAGTGTTCACATTGCTTCGCAGAATCGCTTTTGTGCAGAAAACAGTAACACTTGTTCAGAACGAAAGAAAGCACAGAGCCCCAGATTTTATGTTGTCCTGGAGAGCTTGCAGAGCACTGGGGAAAGGCAGGCAGAGAATTCCCTGCTAGCACCTTCTCTGTGCCTGGGAAGCACAAGTGTTCACATTGCTTCGCAGAATCGCTTTTGTGCAGAAAACAGTAACACTTGTTCAGAACGAAAGAAAGCACAGAGCCCCAGATTTTATGTTGTCCTGGAGAGCTTGCAGAGCACTGGGGAAAGGCAGGCAGAGAATTCCCTGCTAGCACCTTCTCTGTGCCTGGGAAACAGAAGTGTTCACATTGCTTCGCAGAATCGCTTTTGTGCAGAAAACAGTAACACTTGGTCAGGAAGAAAGAAAGCACAGAGCCCCAGATTTTATGTTGTCCTGGAGAGCTTGCAGAGCAGTGGGGAAAGGCAGGCAGAGAATTCCCTGCTAGTACCTTCTCTGTGCCTGTTCACATTGCATCGCAGAATCGCTTTTGTGCAGAAAACAGTAACACTTGTTCAGAACGAAAGAAAGCACAGAGCCCCAGATTTGCTGTTGTCCTGGAGAGCTTGCAGAGCACTGGGGAAAGGCAGGCAGAGAATTCCCTGCTAGCACCTTCTCTGTGCCTGGGAAGCACAAGTGTTCACATTGCTTCGCAGAATCGCTTTTGTGCAGAAAACAGTAACACTTGTTCAGAACGAAAGAAAGCACAGAGCCCCAGATTTACTGTTGTCCTTGAGAGCTTGCAGAGCACTGGGGAAAGGCAGGCAGAGAATTCCCTGCTAGCACCTTCTCTGTGCCTGGGAAGCAGAAGTGTTCACATTGCTTCGCAGAATCGCTTTTGTGCAGAAAACAGTAACACTTGTTCAGAACGAAAGAAAGCACAGAGCCCCAGATTTTATGTTGTCCTGGAGAGCTTGCAGAGCACTGGGGAAAGGCAGGCAGAGAATTCCCTGCTAGCACCTTCTCTGTGCCTGGGAAGCACAAGTGTTCACATTGCATCGCAGAATCGCTTTTGTGCAGAAAACAGTAACACTTGTTCAGAACGAAAGAAAGCACAGAGCCCCAGATTTTATGTTGTCCTGGAGAGCTTGCAGAGCACTGGGGAAAGGCAGGCAGAGAATTCCCTGCTAGCACCTTCTCTGTGCCTGGGAAGCACAGGTGTTCACATTGCTTCGCAGAATCGCTTTTGTGCAGAAAACAGTAACACTTGTTCAGAACGAAAGAAAGCACAGAGGCCCAGATTTACTGTTGTCCTAGAGAGCTTGCAGAGCACTGGGGAAAGGCAGGCAGAGAATTCCCTGCTAGCACCTTCTCTGTGCCTGGGAAGCAGAAGTGTTCACATTGCTTCGCAGAAACGCTTTTGTGCAGAAAACAGTAATACTTGTTCAGAACGAAAGAAAGCACAGAGCCCCAGATTTTATGTTGTCCTGGAGAGCTTGCAGAGCACTGGGGAAAGGCAGGCAGAGAATTCCCTGCTAGCACCTTCTCTGTGCCTGGGAAGCACAAGTGTTCACATTGCTTCGCAGAATCGCTTTTGTGCAGAAAACAGTAACACTTGTTCAGAACGAAAGAAAGCACAGAGCCCCAGATTTGCTGTTGTCCTGGAGAGCTTGCAGAGCACTGGGGAAAGGCAGGCAGAGAATTCCCTGCTAGCACCTTCTCTGTGCCTGTTCACATTGCTTCGCAGAATCGCTTTTGTGCAGAAAACAGTAACACTTGTTCAGAACGAAAGAAAGCACAGAGCCCCAGATTTTATGTTGTCCTGGAGAGCTTGCAGAGCACTGGGGAAAGGCAGGCAGAGAATTCCCTGCTAGCACCTTCTCTGTGCCTGGGAAGCACAAGTGTTCACATTGCTTCGCAGAATCGCTTTTGTGCAGAAAACAGTAACACTTGTTCAGAACGAAAGAAAGCACAGAGCCCCAGATTTGCTGTTGTCCTGGAGAGCTTGCAGAGCACTGGGGAAAGGCAGGCAGAGAATTCCCTGCTAGCACCTTCTCTGTGCCTGGGAAGCACAAGTGTTCACATTGCTTCGCAGAATCGCTTTTGTGCAGAAAACAGTAACACTTGTTCAGAACGAAAGAAAGCACAGAGCCCCAGATTTTATGTTGTCCTGGAGAGCTTGCAGAGCACTGGGGAAAGGCAGGCAGAGAATTCCCTGCTAGCACCTTCTCTCTGCCTGTTCACATTGCTTCGCAGAATCGCTTTTGTGCAGAAAACAGTAACACTTGTTCAGAACGAAAGAAAGCACAGAGCCCCAGATTTGCTGTTGTCCTGGAGAGCTTGCAGAGCACTGGGGAAAGGCAGGCAGAGAATTCCCTGCTAGCACCTTCTCTGTGCCTGGGAAGCAGAAGTGTTCACATTGCTTCGCAGAATCGCTTTTGTGCAGAAAACAGTAACACTTGTTCAGAACGAAAGAAAGCACAGAGCCCCAGATTTGCTGTTGTCCTGGAGAGCTTGCAGAGCACTGGGGAAAGGCAGGCAGAGAATTCCCTGCTAGCACCTTCTCTGTGCCTGGGAAGCAGAAGTGTTCACATTGCTTCGCAGAATCGCTTTTGTGCAGAAAACAGTAACACTTGTTCAGAACGAAAGAAAGCACAGAGCCCCAGATTTTATGTTGTCCTGGAGAGCTTGCAGAGCACTGGGGAAAGGCAGGCAGAGAATTCCCTGCTAGCACCTTCTCTCTGCCTGTTCACATTGCTTCGCAGAATCGCTTTTGTGCAGAAAACAGTAACACTTGTTCAGAACGAAAGAAAGCACAGAGCCCCAGATTTTATGTTGTCCTGGAGAGCTTGCAGAGCACTGGGGAAAGGCAGGCAGAGAATTCCCTGCTAGCACCTTCTCTGTGCCTGGGAAGCACAAGTGTTCACATTGCTTCGCAGAATCGCTTTTGTGCAGAAAACAGTAACACTTGTTCAGAACGAAAGAAAGCACAGAGCCCCAGATTTGCTGTTGTCCTGGAGAGCTTGCAGAGCACTGGGGAAAGGCAGGCAGAGAATTCCCTGCTAGCACCTTCTCTGTGCCTGGGAAGCACAAGTGTTCACATTGCTTCGCAGAATCGCTTTTGTGCAGAAAACAGTAACACTTGTTCAGAACGAAAGAAAGCACAGAGCCCCAGATTTTATGTTGTCCTGGAGAGCTTGCAGAGCACTGGGGAAAGGCAGGCAGAGAATTCCCTGCTAGCACCTTCTCTGTGCCTGGGAAGCACAAGTGTTCACATTGCTTCGCAGAATCGCTTTTGTGCAGAAAACAGTAACACTTGTTCAGAACGAAAGAAAGCACAGAGCCCCAGATTTTATGTTGTCCTGGAGAGCTTGCAGAGCACTGGGGAAAGGCAGGCAGAGAATTCCCTGCTAGCACCTTCTCTGTGCCTGGGAAGCACAAGTGTTCACATTGCTTCGCAGAAACGCTTTTGTGCAGAAAACAGTAACACTTGTTCAGAACGAAAGAAAGCACAGAGCCCCAGATTTGCTGTTGTCCTGGAGAGCTTGCAGAGCACTGGGGAAAGGCAGGCAGAGAATTCCCTGCTAGCACCTTCTCTGTGCCTGGGAAGCAGAAGTGTTCACATTGCTTCGCAGAATCGCTTTTGTGCAGAAAACAGTAACACTTGTTCAGAACGAAAGAAAGCACAGAGCCCCAGATTTTATGTTGTCCTGGAGAGCTTGCAGAGCACTGGGGAAAGGCAGGCAGAGAATTCCCTGCTAGCACCTTCTCTGTGTCTGTTCACATTGCTTCGCAGAATCGCTTTTGTGCAGAAAACAGTAACACTTGTTCAGAACGAAAGAAAGCACAGAGCCCCAGATTTTATGTTGTCCTGGAGAGCTTGCAGAGCACTGGGGAAAGGCAGGCAGAGAATTCCCTGCTAGCACTTTCTCTGTGCCTGGGAAGCAGAAGTGTTCACATTGCTTCGCAGAATCGCTTTTGTGCAGAAAACAGTAACACTTGTTCAGAACGAAAGAAAGCACAGAGCCCCAGATTTTATGTTGTCCTGGAGAGCTTGCAGAGCACTGGGGAAAGGCAGGCAGAGAATTCCCTGCTAGCACCTTCTCTGTGCCTGTTCACATTGCTTCGCAGAATCGCTTTTGTGCAGAAAACAGTAACACTTGTTCAGAACGAAAGAAAGCACAGAGCCCCAGATTTGCTGTTGTCCTGGAGAGCTTGCAGAGCACTGGGGAAAGGCAGGCAGAGAATTCCCTGCTAGCACCTTCTCTGTGCCTGGGAAGCAGAAGTGTTCACATTGCTTCGCAGAATCGCTTTTGTGCAGAAAACAGTAACACTTGTTCAGAACGAAAGAAAGCACAGAGCCCCAGATTTGCTGTTGTCCTGGAGAGCTTGCAGAGCACTGGGGAAAGGCAGGCAGAGAATTCCCTGCTAGCACCTTCTCTGTGCCTGGGAAGCACAAGTGTTCACATTGCTTCGCAGAATCGCTTTTGTGCAGAAAACAGTAACACTTGTTCAGAACGAAAGAAAGCACAGAGCCCCAGATTTTATGTTGTCCTGGAGAGCTTGCAGAGCACTGGGGAAAGGCAGGCAGAGAATTCCCTGCTAGCACCTTCTCTGTGCCTGGGAAACAGAAGTGTTCACATTGCTTCGCAGAATCGCTTTTGTGCAGAAAACAGTAACACTTGGTCAGGAAGAAAGAAAGCACAGAGCCCCAGATTTTATGTTGTCCTGGAGAGCTTGCAGAGCAGTGGGGAAAGGCAGGCAGAGAATTCCCTGCTAGTACCTTCTCTGTGCCTGTTCACATTGCATCGCAGAATCGCTTTTGTGCAGAAAACAGTAACACTTGTTCAGAACGAAAGAAAGCACAGAGCCCCAGATTTTATGTTGTCCTGGAGAGCTTGCAGAGCACTGGGGAAAGGCAGGCAGAGAATTCCCTGCTAGCACCTTCTCTGTGCCTGGGAAGCACAAGTGTTCACATTGCTTCGCAGAATCGCTTTTGTGCAGAAAACAGTAACACTTGTTCAGAACGAAAGAAAGCACAGAGCCCCAGATTTACTGTTGTCCTTGAGAGCTTGCAGAGCACTGGGGAAAGGCAGGCAGAGAATTCCCTGCTAGCACCTTCTCTGTGCCTGGGAAGCAGAAGTGTTCACATTGCTTCGCAGAAACGCTTTTGTGCAGAAAACAGTAACACTTGTTCAGAACGAAAGAAAGCACAGAGCCCCAGATTTTATGTTGTCCTGGAGAGCTTGCAGAGCACTGGGGAAAGGCAGGCAGAGAATTCCCTGCTAGCACCTTCTCTGTGCCTGGGAAGCACAAGTGTTCACATTGCATCGCAGAATCGCTTTTGTGCAGAAAACAGTAACACTTGTTCAGAACGAAAGAAAGCACAGAGGCCCAGATTTACTGTTGTCCTAGAGAGCTTGCAGAGCACTGGGGAAAGGCAGGCAGAGAATTCCCTGCTAGCACCTTCTCTGTGCCTGGGAAGCAGAAGTGTTCACATTGCTTCGCAGAAACGCTTTTGTGCAGAAAACAGTAACACTTGTTCAGAACGAAAGAAAGCACAGAGCCCCAGATTTTATGTTGTCCTGGAGAGCTTGCAGAGCACTGGGGAAAGGCAGGCAGAGAATTCCCTGCTAGCACCTTCTCTGTGCCTGGGAAGCACAAGTGTTCACATTGCTTCGCAGAATCGCTTTTGTGCAGAAAACAGTAACACTTGTTCAGAACGAAAGAAAGCACAGAGCCCCAGATTTGCTGTTGTCCTGGAGAGCTTGCAGAGCACTGGGGAAAGGCAGGCAGAGAATTCCCTGCTAGCACCTTCTCTGTGCCTGTTCACATTGCTTCGCAGAATCGCTTTTGTGCAGAAAACAGTAACACTTGTTCAGAACGAAAGAAAGCACAGAGCCCCAGATTTGCTGTTGTCCTGGAGAGCTTGCAGAGCACTGGGGAAAGGCAGGCAGAGAATTCCCTGCTAGCACCTTCTCTGTGCCTGGGAAGCACAAGTGTTCACATTGCTTCGCAGAATCGCTTTTGTGCAGAAAACAGTAACACTTGTTCAGAACGAAAGAAAGCACAGAGCCCCAGATTTGCTGTTGTCCTGGAGAGCTTGCAGAGCACTGGGGAAAGGCAGGCAGAGAATTCCCTGCTAGCACCTTCTCTGTGCCTGGGAAGCACAAGTGTTCACATTGCTTCGCAGAATCGCTTTTGTGCAGAAAACAGTAACACTTGTTCAGAACGAAAGAAAGCACAGAGCCCCAGATTTTATGTTGTCCTGGAGAGCTTGCAGAGCACTGGGGAAAGGCAGGCAGAGAATTCCCTGCTAGCACCTTCTCTGTGCCTGGGAAACAGAAGTGTTCACATTGCTTCGCAGAATCGCTTTTGTGCAGAAAACAGTAACACTTGGTCAGGAAGAAAGAAAGCACAGAGCCCCAGATTTTATGTTGTCCTGGAGAGCTTGCAGAGCAGTGGGGAAAGGCAGGCAGAGAATTCCCTGCTAGTACCTTCTCTGTGCCTGTTCACATTGCATCGCAGAATCGCTTTTGTGCAGAAAACAGTAACACTTGTTCAGAACGAAAGAAAGCACAGAGCCCCAGATTTGCTGTTGTCCTGGAGAGCTTGCAGAGCACTGGGGAAAGGCAGGCAGAGAATTCCCTGCTAGCACCTTCTCTGTGCCTGGGAAGCACAAGTGTTCACATTGCTTCGCAGAATCGCTTTTGTGCAGAAAACAGTAACACTTGTTCAGAACGAAAGAAATCACAGAGCCCCAGATTTACTGTTGTCCTTGAGAGCTTGCAGAGCACTGGGGAAAGGCAGGCAGAGAATTCCCTGCTAGCACTTTCTCTGTGCCTGGGAAGCAGAAGTGTTCACATTGCTTCGCAGAATCGCTTTTGTGCAGAAAACAGTAACACTTGTTCAGAACGAAAGAAAGCACAGAGCCCCAGATTTTATGTTGTCCTGGAGAGCTTGCAGAGCACTGGGGAAAGGCAGGCAGAGAATTCCCTGCTAGCACCTTCTCTGTGCCTGGGAAGCACAAGTGTTCACATTGCATCGCAGAATCGCTTTTGTGCAGAAAACAGTAACACTTGTTCAGAACGAAAGAAAGCACAGAGCCCCAGATTTTATGTTGTCCTGGAGAGCTTGCAGAGCACTGGGGAAAGGCAGGCAGAGAATTCCCTGCTAGCACCTTCTCTGTGCCTGGGAAGCACAAGTGTTCACATTGCTTCGCAGAATCGCTTTTGTGCAGAAAACAGTAACACTTGTTCAGAACGAAAGAAAGCACAGAGCCCCAGATTTTATGTTGTCCTGGAGAGCTTGCAGAGCACTGGGGAAAGGCAGGCAGAGAATTCCCTGCTAGCACCTTCTCTGTGCCTGGGAAGCACAAGTGTTCACATTGCTTCGCAGAAACGCTTTTGTGCAGAAAAAAGTAACATTGTTCAGAACGAAAGAAAGCACAGAGCCCCAGATTTGCTGTTGTCCTGGAGAGCTTGCAGAGCACTGGGGAAAGGCAGGCAGAGAATTCCCTGCTAGCACCTTCTCTGTGCCTGGGAAGCAGAAGTGTTCACATTGCTTCGCAGAATCGCTTTTGTGCAGAAAACAGTAACACTTGTTCAGAACGAAAGAAAGCACAGAGCCCCAGATTTTATGTTGTCCTGGAGAGCTTGCAGAGCACTGGGGAAAGGCAGGCAGAGAATTCCCTGCTAGCACCTTCTCTGTGCCTGGGAAGCACAAGTGTTCACATTGCTTCGCAGAATCGCTTTTGTGCAGAAAACAGTAACACTTGTTCAGAACGAAAGAAAGCACAGAGCCCCAGATTTGCTGTTGTCCTGGAGAGCTTGCAGAGCACTGGGGAAAGGCAGGCAGAGAATTCCCTGCTAGCACCTTCTCTGTGCCTGGGAAACAGAAGTGTTCACATTGCTTCGCAGAATCGCTTTTGTGCAGAAAACAGTAACACTTGGTCAGGAAGAAAGAAAGCACAGAGCCCCAGATTTTATGTTGTCCTGGAGAGCTTGCAGAGCAGTGGGGAAAGGCAGGCAGAGAATTCCCTGCTAGCACCTTCTCTGTGCCTGGGAAACAGAAGTGTTCACATTGCTTCGCAGAATCGCTTTTGTGCAGAAAACAGTAACACTTGGTCAGGAAGAAAGAAAGCACAGAGCCCCAGATTTTATGTTGTCCTGGAGAGCTTGCAGAGCAGTGGGGAAAGGCAGGCAGAGAATTCCCTGCTAGTACCTTCTCTGTGCCTGTTCACATTGCATCGCAGAATCGCTTTTGTGCAGAAAACAGTAACACTTGTTCAGAACGAAAGAAAGCACAGAGCCCCAGATTTGCTGTTGTCCTGGAGAGCTTGCAGAGCACTGGGGAAAGGCAGGCAGAGAATTCCCTGCTAGCACCTTCTCTGTGCCTGGGAAGCACAAGTGTTCACATTGCTTCGCAGAATCGCTTTTGTGCAGAAAACAGTAACACTTGTTCAGAACGAAAGAAATCACAGAGCCCCAGATTTACTGTTGTCCTTGAGAGCTTGCAGAGCACTGGGGAAAGGCAGGCAGAGAATTCCCTGCTAGCACTTTCTCTGTGCCTGGGAAGCAGAAGTGTTCACATTGCTTCGCAGAATCGCTTTTGTGCAGAAAACAGTAACACTTGTTCAGAACGAAAGAAAGCACAGAGCCCCAGATTTTATGTTGTCCTGGAGAGCTTGCAGAGCACTGGGGAAAGGCAGGCAGAGAATTCCCTGCTAGCACCTTCTCTGTGCCTGGGAAGCACAAGTGTTCACATTGCATCGCAGAATCGCTTTTGTGCAGAAAACAGTAACACTTGTTCAGAACGAAAGAAAGCACAGAGCCCCAGATTTTATGTTGTCCTGGAGAGCTTGCAGAGCACTGGGGAAAGGCAGGCAGAGAATTCCCTGCTAGCACCTTCTCTGTGCCTGGGAAGCACAAGTGTTCACATTGCTTCGCAGAATCGCTTTTGTGCAGAAAACAGTAACACTTGTTCAGAACGAAAGAAAGCACAGAGCCCCAGATTTTATGTTGTCCTGGAGAGCTTGCAGAGCACTGGGGAAAGGCAGGCAGAGAATTCCCTGCTAGCACCTTCTCTGTGCCTGGGAAGCACAAGTGTTCACATTGCTTCGCAGAAACGCTTTTGTGCAGAAAAAAGTAACATTGTTCAGAACGAAAGAAAGCACAGAGCCCCAGATTTGCTGTTGTCCTGGAGAGCTTGCAGAGCACTGGGGAAAGGCAGGCAGAGAATTCCCTGCTAGCACCTTCTCTGTGCCTGGGAAGCAGAAGTGTTCACATTGCTTCGCAGAATCGCTTTTGTGCAGAAAACAGTAACACTTGTTCAGAACGAAAGAAAGCACAGAGCCCCAGATTTTATGTTGTCCTGGAGAGCTTGCAGAGCACTGGGGAAAGGCAGGCAGAGAATTCCCTGCTAGCACCTTCTCTGTGCCTGGGAAGCACAAGTGTTCACATTGCTTCGCAGAATCGCTTTTGTGCAGAAAACAGTAACACTTGTTCAGAACGAAAGAAAGCACAGAGCCCCAGATTTGCTGTTGTCCTGGAGAGCTTGCAGAGCACTGGGGAAAGGCAGGCAGAGAATTCCCTGCTAGCACCTTCTCTGTGCCTGGGAAACAGAAGTGTTCACATTGCTTCGCAGAATCGCTTTTGTGCAGAAAACAGTAACACTTGGTCAGGAAGAAAGAAAGCACAGAGCCCCAGATTTTATGTTGTCCTGGAGAGCTTGCAGAGCAGTGGGGAAAGGCAGGCAGAGAATTCCCTGCTAGTACCTTCTCTGTGCCTGTTCACATTGCATCGCAGAATCGCTTTTGTGCAGAAAACAGTAACACTTGTTCAGAACGAAAGAAAGCACAGAGCCCCAGATTTGCTGTTGTCCTGGAGAGCTTGCAGAGCACTGGGGAAAGGCAGGCAGAGAATTCCCTGCTAGCACCTTCTCTGTGCCTGGGAAGCACAAGTGTTCACATTGCTTCGCAGAATCGCTTTTGTGCAGAAAACAGTAACACTTGTTCCGAACGAAAGAAAGCACAGAGCCCCAGATTTACTGTTGTCCTTGAGAGCTTGCAGAGCACTGGGGAAAGGCAGGCAGAGAATTCCCTGCTAGCACCTTCTCTGTGCCTGGGAAGCAGAAGTGTTCACATTGCTTCGCAGAAACGCTTTTGTGCAGAAAACAGTAACACTTGTTCAGAACGAAAGAAAGCACAGAGCCCCAGATTTTATGTTGTCCTGGAGAGCTTGCAGAGCACTGGGGAAAGGCAGGCAGAGAATTCCCTGCTAGCACCTTCTCTGTGCCTGGGAAGCACAAGTGTTCACATTGCATCGCAGAATCGCTTTTGTGCAGAAAACAGTAACACTTGTTCAGAACGAAAGAAAGCACAGAGCCCCAGATTTTATGTTGTCCTGGAGAGCTTGCAGAGCACTGGGGAAAGGCAGGCAGAGAATTCCCTGCTAGCACCTTCTCTGTGCCTGGGAAGCACAAGTGTTCACATTGCTTCGCAGAATCGCTTTTGTGCAGAAAACAGTAACACTTGTTCAGAACGAAAGAAAGCACAGAGGCCCAGATTTACTGTTGTCCTAGAGAGCTTGCAGAGCACTGGGGAAAGGCAGGCAGAGAATTCCCTGCTAGCACCTTCTCTGTGCCTGTTCACATTGCTTCGCAGAATCGCTTTTGTGCAGAAAACAGTAACACTTGTTCAGAACGAAAGAAAGCACAGAGCCCCAGATTTTATGTTGTCCTGGAGAGCTTGCAGAGCACTGGGGAAAGGCAGGCAGAGAATTCCCTGCTAGCACCTTCTCTGTGCCTGGGAAGCACAAGTGTTCACATTGCTTCGCAGAATCGCTTTTGTGCAGAAAACAGTAACACTTGTTCAGAACGAAAGAAAGCACAGAGCCCCAGATTTGCTGTTGTCCTGGAGAGCTTGCAGAGCACTGGGGAAAGGCAGGCAGAGAATTCCCTGCTAGCACCTTCTCTGTGCCTGGGAAGCACAAGTGTTCACATTGCTTCGCAGAATCGCTTTTGTGCAGAAAACAGTAACACTTGTTCAGAACGAAAGAAAGCACAGAGCCCCAGATTTTATGTTGTCCTGGAGAGCTTGCAGAGCACTGGGGAAAGGCAGGCAGAGAATTCCCTGCTAGCACCTTCTCTGTGCCTGTTCACATTGCTTCGCAGAATCGCTTTTGTGCAGAAAACAGTAACACTTGTTCCGAACGAAAGAAAGCACAGAGCCCCAGATTTGCTGTTGTCCTGGAGAGCTTGCAGAGCACTGGGGAAAGGCAGGCAGAGAATTCCCTGCTAGCACCTTCTCTGTGCCTGGGAAGCACAAGTGTTCACATTGCTTCGCAGAATCGCTTTTGTGCAGAAAACAGTAACACTTGTTCAGAACGAAAGAAAGCACAGAGCCCCAGATTTTATGTTGTCCTGGAGAGCTTGCAGAGCACTGGGGAAAGGCAGGCAGAGAATTCCCTGCTAGCACCTTCTCTGTGCCTGGGAAACAGAAGTGTTCACATTGCTTCGCAGAATCGCTTTTGTGCAGAAAACAGTAACACTTGGTCAGGAAGAAAGAAAGCACAGAGCCCCAGATTTTATGTTGTCCTGGAGAGCTTGCAGAGCAGTGGGGAAAGGCAGGCAGAGAATTCCCTGCTAGTACCTTCTCTGTGCCTGTTCACATTGCATCGCAGAATCGCTTTTGTGCAGAAAACAGTAACACTTGTTCAGAACGAAAGAAAGCACAGAGCCCCAGATTTGCTGTTGTCCTGGAGAGCTTGCAGAGCACTGGGGAAAGGCAGGCAGAGAATTCCCTGCTAGCACCTTCTCTGTGCCTGGGAAGCACAAGTGTTCACATTGCTTCGCAGAATCGCTTTTGTGCAGAAAACAGTAACACTTGTTCAGAACGAAAGAAAGCACAGAGCCCCAGATTTACTGTTGTCCTAGAGAGCTTGCAGAGCACTGGGGAAAGGCAGGCAGAGAATTCCCTGCTAGCACCTTCTCTGTGCCTGGGAAGCAGAAGTGTTCACATTGCTTCGCAGAAACGCTTTTGTGCAGAAAACAGTAACACTTGTTCAGAACGAAAGAAAGCACAGAGCCCCAGATTTTATGTTGTCCTGGAGAGCTTGCAGAGCACTGGGGAAAGGCAGGCAGAGAATTCCCTGCTAGCACCTTCTCTGTGCCTGGGAAGCACAAGTGTTCACATTGCATCGCAGAATCGCTTTTGTGCAGAAAACAGTAACACTTGTTCAGAACGAAAGAAAGCACAGAGCCCCAGATTTTATGTTGTCCTGGAGAGCTTGCAGAGCACTGGGGAAAGGCAGGCAGAGAATTCCCTGCTAGCACCTTCTCTGTGCCTGGGAAGCACAAGTGTTCACATTGCTTCGCAGAATCGCTTTTGTGCAGAAAACAGTAACACTTGTTCAGAACGAAAGAAAGCACAGAGCCCCAGATTTTATGTTGTCCTGGAGAGCTTGCAGAGCACTGGGGAAAGGCAGGCAGAGAATTCCCTGCTAGCACCTTCTCTGTGCCTGGGAAGCACAAGTGTTCACATTGCTTCGCAGAAACGCTTTTGTGCAGAAAACAGTAACACTTGTTCAGAACGAAAGAAAGCACAGAGCCCCAGATTTGCTGTTGTCCTGGAGAGCTTGCAGAGCACTGGGGAAAGGCAGGCAGAGAATTCCCTGCTAGCACCTTCTCTGTGCCTGGGAAGCACAAGTGTTCACATTGCTTCGCAGAATCGCTTTTGTGCAGAAAACAGTAACACTTGTTCAGAACGAAAGAAAGCACAGAGCCCCAGATTTTATGTTGTCCTGGAGAGCTTGCAGAGCACTGGGGAAAGGCAGGCAGAGAATTCCCTGCTAGCACCTTCTCTGTGCCTGGGAAGCACAAGTGTTCACATTGCTTCGCAGAATCGCTTTTGTGCAGAAAACAGTAACACTTGTTCAGAACGAAAGAAAGCACAGAGCCCCAGATTTTATGTTGTCCTGGAGAGCTTGCAGAGCACTGGGGAAAGGCAGGCAGAGAATTCCCTGCTAGCACCTTCTCTGTGCCTGGGAAACAGAAGTGTTCACATTGCTTCGCAGAATCGCTTTTGTGCAGAAAACAGTAACACTTGGTCAGGAAGAAAGAAAGCACAGAGCCCCAGATTTTATGTTGTCCTGGAGAGCTTGCAGAGCAGTGGGGAAAGGCAGGCAGAGAATTCCCTGCTAGTACCTTCTCTGTGCCTGTTCACATTGCATCGCAGAATCGCTTTTGTGCAGAAAACAGTAACACTTGTTCAGAACGAAAGAAAGCACAGAGCCCCAGATTTGCTGTTGTCCTGGAGAGCTTGCAGAGCACTGGGGAAAGGCAGGCAGAGAATTCCCTGCTAGCACCTTCTCTGTGCCTGGGAAGCACAAGTGTTCACATTGCTTCGCAGAATCGCTTTTGTGCAGAAAACAGTAACACTTGTTCAGAACGAAAGAAAGCACAGAGCCCCAGATTTACTGTTGTCCTTGAGAGCTTGCAGAGCACTGGGGAAAGGCAGGCAGAGAATTCCCTGCTAGCACCTTCTCTGTGCCTGGGAAGCAGAAGTGTTCACATTGCTTCGCAGAATCGCTTTTGTGCAGAAAACAGTAACACTTGTTCAGAACGAAAGAAAGCACAGAGCCCCAGATTTTATGTTGTCCTGGAGAGCTTGCAGAGCACTGGGGAAAGGCAGGCAGAGAATTCCCTGCTAGCACCTTCTCTGTGCCTGGGAAGCACAAGTGTTCACATTGCATCGCAGAATCGCTTTTGTGCAGAAAACAGTAACACTTGTTCAGAACGAAAGAAAGCACAGAGCCCCAGATTTTATGTTGTCCTGGAGAGCTTGCAGAGCACTGGGGAAAGGCAGGCAGAGAATTCCCTGCTAGCACCTTCTCTGTGCCTGGGAAGCACAGGTGTTCACATTGCTTCGCAGAATCGCTTTTGTGCAGAAAACAGTAACACTTGTTCAGAACGAAAGAAAGCACAGAGGCCCAGATTTACTGTTGTCCTAGAGAGCTTGCAGAGCACTGGGGAAAGGCAGGCAGAGAATTCCCTGCTAGCACCTTCTCTGTGCCTGGGAAGCAGAAGTGTTCACATTGCTTCGCAGAAACGCTTTTGTGCAGAAAACAGTAATACTTGTTCAGAACGAAAGAAAGCACAGAGCCCCAGATTTTATGTTGTCCTGGAGAGCTTGCAGAGCACTGGGGAAAGGCAGGCAGAGAATTCCCTGCTAGCACCTTCTCTGTGCCTGTTCACATTGCTTCGCAGAATCGCTTTTGTGCAGAAAACAGTAACACTTGTTCAGAACGAAAGAAAGCACAGAGCCCCAGATTTTATGTTGTCCTGGAGAGCTTGCAGAGCACTGGGGAAAGGCAGGCAGAGAATTCCCTGCTAGCACCTTCTCTGTGCCTGGGAAGCACAAGTGTTCACATTGCTTCGCAGAATCGCTTTTGTGCAGAAAACAGTAACACTTGTTCAGAACGAAAGAAAGCACAGAGCCCCAGATTTGCTGTTGTCCTGGAGAGCTTGCAGAGCACTGGGGAAAGGCAGGCAGAGAATTCCCTGCTAGCACCTTCTCTGTGCCTGGGAAGCACAAGTGTTCACATTGCTTCGCAGAATCGCTTTTGTGCAGAAAACAGTAACACTTGTTCAGAACGAAAGAAAGCACAGAGCCCCAGATTTTATGTTGTCCTGGAGAGCTTGCAGAGCACTGGGGAAAGGCAGGCAGAGAATTCCCTGCTAGCACCTTCTCTCTGCCTGTTCACATTGCTTCGCAGAATCGCTTTTGTGCAGAAAACAGTAACACTTGTTCAGAACGAAAGAAAGCACAGAGCCCCAGATTTGCTGTTGTCCTGGAGAGCTTGCAGAGCACTGGGGAAAGGCAGGCAGAGAATTCCCTGCTAGCACCTTCTCTGTGCCTGGGAAGCAGAAGTGTTCACATTGCTTCGCAGAATCGCTTTTGTGCAGAAAACAGTAACACTTGTTCAGAACGAAAGAAAGCACAGAGCCCCAGATTTGCTGTTGTCCTGGAGAGCTTGCAGAGCACTGGGGAAAGGCAGGCAGAGAATTCCCTGCTAGCACCTTCTCTGTGCCTGGGAAGCAGAAGTGTTCACATTGCTTCGCAGAATCGCTTTTGTGCAGAAAACAGTAACACTTGTTCAGAACGAAAGAAAGCACAGAGCCCCAGATTTTATGTTGTCCTGGAGAGCTTGCAGAGCACTGGGGAAAGGCAGGCAGAGAATTCCCTGCTAGCACCTTCTCTCTGCCTGTTCACATTGCTTCGCAGAATCGCTTTTGTGCAGAAAACAGTAACACTTGTTCAGAACGAAAGAAAGCACAGAGCCCCAGATTTTATGTTGTCCTGGAGAGCTTGCAGAGCACTGGGGAAAGGCAGGCAGAGAATTCCCTGCTAGCACCTTCTCTGTGCCTGGGAAGCACAAGTGTTCACATTGCTTCGCAGAATCGCTTTTGTGCAGAAAACAGTAACACTTGTTCAGAACGAAAGAAAGCACAGAGCCCCAGATTTGCTGTTGTCCTGGAGAGCTTGCAGAGCACTGGGGAAAGGCAGGCAGAGAATTCCCTGCTAGCACCTTCTCTGTGCCTGGGAAGCACAAGTGTTCACATTGCTTCGCAGAATCGCTTTTGTGCAGAAAACAGTAACACTTGTTCAGAACGAAAGAAAGCACAGAGCCCCAGATTTTATGTTGTCCTGGAGAGCTTGCAGAGCACTGGGGAAAGGCAGGCAGAGAATTCCCTGCTAGCACCTTCTCTGTGCCTGGGAAGCACAAGTGTTCACATTGCTTCGCAGAATCGCTTTTGTGCAGAAAACAGTAACACTTGTTCAGAACGAAAGAAAGCACAGAGCCCCAGATTTACTGTTGTCCTGGAGAGCTTGCAGAGCACTGGGGAAAGGCAGGCAGAGAATTCCCTGCTAGCACCTTCTCTGTGCCTGGGAAGCAGAAGTGTTCACATTGCTTCGCAGAAACGCTTTTGTGCAGAAAACAGTAACACTTGTTCAGAACGAAAGAAAGCACAGAGCCCCAGATTTTATGTTGTCCTGGAGAGCTTGCAGAGCACTGGGGAAAGGCAGGCAGAGAATTCCCTGCTAGCACCTTCTCTGTGCCTGGGAAGCACAAGTGTTCACATTGCATCGCAGAATCGCTTTTGTGCAGAAAACAGTAACACTTGTTCAGAACGAAAGAAAGCACAGAGCCCCAGATTTTATGTTGTCCTGGAGAGCTTGCAGAGCACTGGGGAAAGGCAGGCAGAGAATTCCCTGCTAGCACCTTCTCTGTGCCTGGGAAGCACAAGTGTTCACATTGCTTCGCAGAATCGCTTTTGTGCAGAAAACAGTAACACTTGTTCAGAACGAAAGAAAGCACAGAGCCCCAGATTTTATGTTGTCCTGGAGAGCTTGCAGAGCACTGGGGAAAGGCAGGCAGAGAATTCCCTGCTAGCACCTTCTCTGTGCCTGGGAAGCACAAGTGTTCACATTGCTTCGCAGAAACGCTTTTGTGCAGAAAACAGTAACACTTGTTCAGAACGAAAGAAAGCACAGAGCCCCAGATTTTATGTTGTCCTGGAGAGCTTGCAGAGCAGTGGGGAAATGCAGGCAGAGAATTCCCTGCTAGTACCTTCTCTGTGCCTGTTCACATTGCATCGCAGAATCGCTTTTGTGCAGAAAACAGTAACACTTGTTCAGAACGAAAGAAAGCACAGAGCCCCAGATTTGCTGTTGTCCTGGAGAGCTTGCAGAGCACTGGGGAAAGGCAGGCAGAGAATTCCCTGCTACCACCTTCTCTGTGCCTGGGAAGCACAAGTGTTCACATTGCTTCGCAGAATCGCTTTTGTGCAGAAAACAGTAACACTTGTTCAGAACGAAAGAAAGCACAGAGCCCCAGATTTACTGTTGTCCTTGAGAGCTTGCAGAGCACTGGGGAAAGGCAGGCAGAGAATTCCCTGCTAGCACCTTCTCTGTGCCTGGGAAGCAGAAGTGTTCACATTGCTTCGCAGAAACGCTTTTGTGCAGAAAACAGTAACACTTGTTCAGAACGAAAGAAAGCACAGAGCCCCAGATTTTATGTTGTCCTGGAGAGCTTGCAGAGCACTGGGGAAAGGCAGGCAGAGAATTCCCTGCTAGCACCTTCTCTGTGCCTGGGAAGCAGAAGTGTTCACATTGCATCGCAGAATCGCTTTTGTGCAGAAAACAGTAACACTTGTTCAGAACGAAAGAAAGCACAGAGCCCCAGATTTTATGTTGTCCTGGAGAGCTTGCAGAGCACTGGGGAAAGGCAGGCAGAGAATTCCCTGCTAGCACCTTCTCTGTGCCTGGGAAGCACAGGTGTTCACATTGCTTCGCAGAATCGCTTTTGTGCAGAAAACAGTAACACTTGTTCAGAACGAAAGAAAGCACAGAGGCCCAGATTTGCTGTTGTCCTAGAGAGCTTGCAGAGCACTGGGGAAAGGCAGGCAGAGAATTCCCTGCTAGCACCTTCTCTGTGCCTGGGAAGCAGAAGTGTTCACATTGCTTCGCAGAAACGCTTTTGTGCAGAAAACAGTAACACTTGTTCAGAACGAAAGAAAGCACAGAGCCCCAGATTTTATGTTGTCCTGGAGAGCTTGCAGAGCACTGGGGAAAGGCAGGCAGAGAATTCCCTGCTAGCACCTTCTCTGTGCCTGGGAAGCACAAGTGTTCACATTGCTTCGCAGAATCGCTTTTGTGCAGAAAACAGTAACACTTGTTCAGAACGAAAGAAAGCACAGAGCCCCAGATTTGCTGTTGTCCTGGAGAGCTTGCAGAGCACTGGGGAAAGGCAGGCAGAGAATTCCCTGCTAGCACCTTCTCTGTGCCTGTTCACATTGCTTCGCAGAATCGCTTTTGTGCAGAAAACAGTAACACTTGTTCAGAACGAAAGAAAGCACAGAGCCCCAGATTTTATGTTGTCCTGGAGAGCTTGCAGAGCACTGGGGAAAGGCAGGCAGAGAATTCCCTGCTAGCACCTTCTCTGTGCCTGGGAAGCACAAGTGTTCACATTGCTTCGCAGAATCGCTTTTGTGCAGAAAACAGTAACACTTGTTCAGAACGAAAGAAAGCACAGAGCCCCAGATTTGCTGTTGTCCTGGAGAGCTTGCAGAGCACTGGGGAAAGGCAGGCAGAGAATTCCCTGCTAGCACCTTCTCTGTGCCTGGGAAGCACAAGTGTTCACATTGCTTCGCAGAATCGCTTTTGTGCAGAAAACAGTAACACTTGTTCAGAACGAAAGAAAGCACAGAGCCCCAGATTTTATGTTGTCCTGGAGAGCTTGCAGAGCACTGGGGAAAGGCAGGCAGAGAATTCCCTGCTAGCACCTTCTCTGTGCCTGGGAAACAGAAGTGTTCACATTGCTTCGCAGAATCGCTTTTGTGCAGAAAACAGTAACACTTGGTCAGGAAGAAAGAAAGCACAGAGCCCCAGATTTTATGTTGTCCTGGAGAGCTTGCAGAGCAGTGGGGAAAGGCAGGCAGAGAATTCCCTGCTAGTACCTTCTCTGTGCCTGTTCACATTGCATCGCAGAATCGCTTTTGTGCAGAAAACAGTAACACTTGTTCAGAACGAAAGAAAGCACAGAGCCCCAGATTTGCTGTTGTCCTGGAGAGCTTGCAGAGCACTGGGGAAAGGCAGGCAGAGAATTCCCTGCTAGCACCTTCTCTGTGCCTGGGAAGCACAAGTGTTCACATTGCTTCGCAGAATCGCTTTTGTGCAGAAAACAGTAACACTTGTTCAGAACGAAAGAAATCACAGAGCCCCAGATTTACTGTTGTCCTTGAGAGCTTGCAGAGCACTGGGGAAAGGCAGGCAGAGAATTCCCTGCTAGCACTTTCTCTGTGCCTGGGAAGCAGAAGTGTTCACATTGCTTCGCAGAATCGCTTTTGTGCAGAAAACAGTAACACTTGTTCAGAACGAAAGAAAGCACAGAGCCCCAGATTTTATGTTGTCCTGGAGAGCTTGCAGAGCACTGGGGAAAGGCAGGCAGAGAATTCCCTGCTAGCACCTTCTCTGTGCCTGGGAAGCACAAGTGTTCACATTGCATCGCAGAATCGCTTTTGTGCAGAAAACAGTAACACTTGTTCAGAACGAAAGAAAGCACAGAGCCCCAGATTTTATGTTGTCCTGGAGAGCTTGCAGAGCACTGGGGAAAGGCAGGCAGAGAATTCCCTGCTAGCACCTTCTCTGTGCCTGGGAAGCACAAGTGTTCACATTGCTTCGCAGAATCGCTTTTGTGCAGAAAACAGTAACACTTGTTCAGAACGAAAGAAAGCACAGAGCCCCAGATTTTATGTTGTCCTGGAGAGCTTGCAGAGCACTGGGGAAAGGCAGGCAGAGAATTCCCTGCTAGCACCTTCTCTGTGCCTGGGAAGCAGAAGTGTTCACATTGCTTCGCAGAAACGCTTTTGTGCAGAAAAAAGTAACATTGTTCAGAACGAAAGAAAGCACAGAGCCCCAGATTTGCTGTTGTCCTGGAGAGCTTGCAGAGCACTGGGGAAAGGCAGGCAGAGAATTCCCTGCTAGCACCTTCTCTGTGCCTGGGAAGCAGAAGTGTTCACATTGCTTCGCAGAATCGCTTTTGTGCAGAAAACAGTAACACTTGTTCAGAACGAAAGAAAGCACAGAGCCCCAGATTTTATGTTGTCCTGGAGAGCTTGCAGAGCACTGGGGAAAGGCAGGCAGAGAATTCCCTGCTAGCACCTTCTCTGTGCCTGGGAAGCACAAGTGTTCACATTGCTTCGCAGAATCGCTTTTGTGCAGAAAACAGTAACACTTGTTCAGAACGAAAGAAAGCACAGAGCCCCAGATTTGCTGTTGTCCTGGAGAGCTTGCAGAGCACTGGGGAAAGGCAGGCAGAGAATTCCCTGCTAGCACCTTCTCTGTGCCTGGGAAACAGAAGTGTTCACATTGCTTCGCAGAATCGCTTTTGTGCAGAAAACAGTAACACTTGGTCAGGAAGAAAGAAAGCACAGAGCCCCAGATTTTATGTTGTCCTGGAGAGCTTGCAGAGCAGTGGGGAAAGGCAGGCAGAGAATTCCCTGCTAGTACCTTCTCTGTGCCTGTTCACATTGCATCGCAGAATCGCTTTTGTGCAGAAAACAGTAACACTTGTTCAGAACGAAAGAAAGCACAGAGCCCCAGATTTGCTGTTGTCCTGGAGAGCTTGCAGAGCACTGGGGAAAGGCAGGCAGAGAATTCCCTGCTAGCACCTTCTCTGTGCCTGGGAAGCACAAGTGTTCACATTGCTTCGCAGAATCGCTTTTGTGCAGAAAACAGTAACACTTGTTCAGAACGAAAGAAAGCACAGAGCCCCAGATTTACTGTTGTCCTTGAGAGCTTGCAGAGCACTGGGGAAAGGCAGGCAGAGAATTCCCTGCTAGCACCTTCTCTGTGCCTGGGAAGCAGAAGTGTTCACATTGCTTCGCAGAAACGCTTTTGTGCAGAAAACAGTAACACTTGTTCAGAACGAAAGAAAGCACAGAGCCCCAGATTTTATGTTGTCCTGGAGAGCTTGCAGAGCACTGGGGAAAGGCAGGCAGAGAATTCCCTGCTAGCACCTTCTCTGTGCCTGTTCACATTGCTTCGCAGAATCGCTTTTGTGCAGAAAACAGTAACACTTGTTCAGAACGAAAGAAAGCACAGAGCCCCAGATTTTATGTTGTCCTGGAGAGCTTGCAGAGCACTGGGGAAAGGCAGGCAGAGAATTCCCTGCTAGCACCTTCTCTGTGCCTGGGAAGCACAAGTGTTCACATTGCTTCGCAGAATCGCTTTTGTGCAGAAAACAGTAACACTTGTTCAGAACGAAAGAAAGCACAGAGCCCCAGATTTGCTGTTGTCCTGGAGAGCTTGCAGAGCACTGGGGAAAGGCAGGCAGAGAATTCCCTGCTAGCACCTTCTCTGTGCCTGGGAAGCACAAGTGTTCACATTGCTTCGCAGAATCGCTTTTGTGCAGAAAACAGTAACACTTGTTCAGAACGAAAGAAAGCACAGAGCCCCAGATTTTATGTTGTCCTGGAGAGCTTGCAGAGCACTGGGGAAAGGCAGGCAGAGAATTCCCTGCTAGCACCTTCTCTGTGCCTGGGAAACAGAAGTGTTCACATTGCTTCGCAGAATCGCTTTTGTGCAGAAAACAGTAACACTTGGTCAGGAAGAAAGAAAGCACAGAGCCCCAGATTTTATGTTGTCCTGGAGAGCTTGCAGAGCAGTGGGGAAAGGCAGGCAGAGAATTCCCTGCTAGTACCTTCTCTGTGCCTGTTCACATTGCATCGCAGAATCGCTTTTGTGCAGAAAACAGTAACACTTGTTCAGAACGAAAGAAAGCACAGAGCCCCAGATTTTATGTTGTCCTGGAGAGCTTGCAGAGCACTGGGGAAAGGCAGGCAGAGAATTCCCTGCTAGCACCTTCTCTGTGCCTGGGAAGCACAAGTGTTCACATTGCTTCGCAGAATCGCTTTTGTGCAGAAAACAGTAACACTTGTTCAGAACGAAAGAAATCACAGAGCCCCAGATTTACTGTTGTCCTTGAGAGCTTGCAGAGCACTGGGGAAAGGCAGGCAGAGAATTCCCTGCTAGCACTTTCTCTGTGCCTGGGAAGCAGAAGTGTTCACATTGCTTCGCAGAATCGCTTTTGTGCAGAAAACAGTAACACTTGTTCAGAACGAAAGAAAGCACAGAGCCCCAGATTTTATGTTGTCCTGGAGAGCTTGCAGAGCACTGGGGAAAGGCAGGCAGAGAATTCCCTGCTAGCACCTTCTCTGTGCCTGGGAAGCACAAGTGTTCACATTGCATCGCAGAATCGCTTTTGTGCAGAAAACAGTAACACTTGTTCAGAACGAAAGAAAGCACAGAGCCCCAGATTTTATGTTGTCCTGGAGAGCTTGCAGAGCACTGGGGAAAGGCAGGCAGAGAATTCCCTGCTAGCACCTTCTCTGTGCCTGGGAAGCACAAGTGTTCACATTGCTTCGCAGAATCGCTTTTGTGCAGAAAACAGTAACACTTGTTCAGAACGAAAGAAAGCACAGAGCCCCAGATTTTATGTTGTCCTGGAGAGCTTGCAGAGCACTGGGGAAAGGCAGGCAGAGAATTCCCTGCTAGCACCTTCTCTGTGCCTGGGAAGCAGAAGTGTTCACATTGCTTCGCAGAAACGCTTTTGTGCAGAAAAAAGTAACATTGTTCAGAACGAAAGAAAGCACAGAGCCCCAGATTTGCTGTTGTCCTGGAGAGCTTGCAGAGCACTGGGGAAAGGCAGGCAGAGAATTCCCTGCTAGCACCTTCTCTGTGCCTGGGAAGCAGAAGTGTTCACATTGCTTCGCAGAATCGCTTTTGTGCAGAAAACAGTAACACTTGTTCAGAACGAAAGAAAGCACAGAGCCCCAGATTTTATGTTGTCCTGGAGAGCTTGCAGAGCACTGGGGAAAGGCAGGCAGAGAATTCCCTGCTAGCACCTTCTCTGTGCCTGGGAAGCACAAGTGTTCACATTGCTTCGCAGAATCGCTTTTGTGCAGAAAACAGTAACACTTGTTCAGAACGAAAGAAAGCACAGAGCCCCAGATTTGCTGTTGTCCTGGAGAGCTTGCAGAGCACTGGGGAAAGGCAGGCAGAGAATTCCCTGCTAGCACCTTCTCTGTGCCTGGGAAACAGAAGTGTTCACATTGCTTCGCAGAATCGCTTTTGTGCAGAAAACAGTAACACTTGGTCAGGAAGAAAGAAAGCACAGAGCCCCAGATTTTATGTTGTCCTGGAGAGCTTGCAGAGCAGTGGGGAAAGGCAGGCAGAGAATTCCCTGCTAGTACCTTCTCTGTGCCTGTTCACATTGCATCGCAGAATCGCTTTTGTGCAGAAAACAGTAACACTTGTTCAGAACGAAAGAAAGCACAGAGCCCCAGATTTGCTGTTGTCCTGGAGAGCTTGCAGAGCACTGGGGAAAGGCAGGCAGAGAATTCCCTGCTAGCACCTTCTCTGTGCCTGGGAAGCACAAGTGTTCACATTGCTTCGCAGAATCGCTTTTGTGCAGAAAACAGTAACACTTGTTCAGAACGAAAGAAAGCACAGAGCCCCAGATTTACTGTTGTCCTGGAGAGCTTGCAGAGCACTGGGGAAAGGCAGGCAGAGAATTCCCTGCTAGCACCTTCTCTGTGCCTGGGAAGCAGAAGTGTTCACATTGCTTCGCAGAAACGCTTTTGTGCAGAAAACAGTAACACTTGTTCAGAACGAAAGAAAGCACAGAGCCCCAGATTTTATGTTGTCCTGGAGAGCTTGCAGAGCACTGGGGAAAGGCAGGCAGAGAATTCCCTGCTAGCACCTTCTCTGTGCCTGGGAAGCACAAGTGTTCACATTGCATCGCAGAATCGCTTTTGTGCAGAAAACAGTAACACTTGTTCAGAACGAAAGAAAGCACAGAGCCCCAGATTTTATGTTGTCCTGGAGAGCTTGCAGAGCACTGGGGAAAGGCAGGCAGAGAATTCCCTGCTAGCACCTTCTCTGTGCCTGGGAAGCACAAGTGTTCACATTGCTTCGCAGAATCGCTTTTGTGCAGAAAACAGTAACACTTGTTCAGAACGAAAGAAAGCACAGAGGCCCAGATTTACTGTTGTCCTAGAGAGCTTGCAGAGCACTGGGGAAAGGCAGGCAGAGAATTCCCTGCTAGCACCTTCTCTGTGCCTGTTCACATTGCTTCGCAGAATCGCTTTTGTGCAGAAAACAGTAACACTTGTTCAGAACGAAAGAAAGCACAGAGCCCCAGATTTTATGTTGTCCTGGAGAGCTTGCAGAGCACTGGGGAAAGGCAGGCAGAGAATTCCCTGCTAGCACCTTCTCTGTGCCTGGGAAGCACAAGTGTTCACATTGCTTCGCAGAATCGCTTTTGTGCAGAAAACAGTAACACTTGTTCAGAACGAAAGAAAGCACAGAGCCCCAGATTTGCTGTTGTCCTGGAGAGCTTGCAGAGCACTGGGGAAAGGCAGGCAGAGAATTCCCTGCTAGCACCTTCTCTGTGCCTGGGAAGCACAAGTGTTCACATTGCTTCGCAGAATCGCTTTTGTGCAGAAAACAGTAACACTTGTTCAGAACGAAAGAAAGCACAGAGCCCCAGATTTTATGTTGTCCTGGAGAGCTTGCAGAGCACTGGGGAAAGGCAGGCAGAGAATTCCCTGCTAGCACCTTCTCTGTGCCTGTTCACATTGCTTCGCAGAATCGCTTTTGTGCAGAAAACAGTAACACTTGTTCCGAACGAAAGAAAGCACAGAGCCCCAGATTTGCTGTTGTCCTGGAGAGCTTGCAGAGCACTGGGGAAAGGCAGGCAGAGAATTCCCTGCTAGCACCTTCTCTGTGCCTGGGAAGCACAAGTGTTCACATTGCTTCGCAGAAACGCTTTTGTGCAGAAAACAGTAGCACTTGTTCAGAACGAAAGAAAGCACAGAGCCCCAGATTTTATGTTGTCCTGGAGAGCTTGCAGAGCACTGGGGAAAGGCAGGCAGAGAATTCCCTGCTAGCACCTTCTCTGTGCCTGGGAAGCAGAAGTGTTCACATTGCTTCGCAGAAACGCTTTTGTGCAGAAAAAAGTAACATTGTTCAGAACGAAAGAAAGCACAGAGCCCCAGATTTGCTGTTGTCCTGGAGAGCTTGCAGAGCACTGGGGAAAGGCAGGCAGAGAATTCCCTGCTAGCACCTTCTCTGTGCCTGGGAAGCAGAAGTGTTCACATTGCTTCGCAGAATCGCTTTTGTGCAGAAAACAGTAACACTTGTTCAGAACGAAAGAAAGCACAGAGCCCCAGATTTTATGTTGTCCTGGAGAGCTTGCAGAGCACTGGGGAAAGGCAGGCAGAGAATTCCCTGCTAGCACCTTCTCTGTGCCTGGGAAGCACAAGTGTTCACATTGCTTCGCAGAATCGCTTTTGTGCAGAAAACAGTAACACTTGTTCAGAACGAAAGAAAGCACAGAGCCCCAGATTTGCTGTTGTCCTGGAGAGCTTGCAGAGCACTGGGGAAAGGCAGGCAGAGAATTCCCTGCTAGCACCTTCTCTGTGCCTGGGAAACAGAAGTGTTCACATTGCTTCGCAGAATCGCTTTTGTGCAGAAAACAGTAACACTTGGTCAGGAAGAAAGAAAGCACAGAGCCCCAGATTTTATGTTGTCCTGGAGAGCTTGCAGAGCAGTGGGGAAAGGCAGGCAGAGAATTCCCTGCTAGTACCTTCTCTGTGCCTGTTCACATTGCATCGCAGAATCGCTTTTGTGCAGAAAACAGTAACACTTGTTCAGAACGAAAGAAAGCACAGAGCCCCAGATTTTATGTTGTCCTGGAGAGCTTGCAGAGCACTGGGGAAAGGCAGGCAGAGAATTCCCTGCTAGCACCTTCTCTGTGCCTGGGAAGCACAAGTGTTCACATTGCTTCGCAGAATCGCTTTTGTGCAGAAAACAGTAACACTTGTTCAGAACGAAAGAAAGCACAGAGCCCCAGATTTACTGTTGTCCTTGAGAGCTTGCAGAGCACTGGGGAAAGGCAGGCAGAGAATTCCCTGCTAGCACCTTCTCTGTGCCTGGGAAGCAGAAGTGTTCACATTGCTTCGCAGAAACGCTTTTGTGCAGAAAACAGTAACACTTGTTCAGAACGAAAGAAAGCACAGAGCCCCAGATTTTATGTTGTCCTGGAGAGCTTGCAGAGCACTGGGGAAAGGCAGGCAGAGAATTCCCTGCTAGCACCTTCTCTGTGCCTGTTCACATTGCTTCGCAGAATCGCTTTTGTGCAGAAAACAGTAACACTTGTTCAGAACGAAAGAAAGCACAGAGCCCCAGATTTTATGTTGTCCTGGAGAGCTTGCAGAGCACTGGGGAAAGGCAGGCAGAGAATTCCCTGCTAGCACCTTCTCTGTGCCTGGGAAGCACAAGTGTTCACATTGCTTCGCAGAATCGCTTTTGTGCAGAAAACAGTAACACTTGTTCAGAACGAAAGAAAGCACAGAGCCCCAGATTTGCTGTTGTCCTGGAGAGCTTGCAGAGCACTGGGGAAAGGCAGGCAGAGAATTCCCTGCTAGCACCTTCTCTGTGCCTGGGAAGCACAAGTGTTCACATTGCTTCGCAGAATCGCTTTTGTGCAGAAAACAGTAACACTTGTTCAGAACGAAAGAAAGCACAGAGCCCCAGATTTTATGTTGTCCTGGAGAGCTTGCAGAGCACTGGGGAAAGGCAGGCAGAGAATTCCCTGCTAGCACCTTCTCTGTGCCTGGGAAACAGAAGTGTTCACATTGCTTCGCAGAATCGCTTTTGTGCAGAAAACAGTAACACTTGGTCAGGAAGAAAGAAAGCACAGAGCCCCAGATTTTATGTTGTCCTGGAGAGCTTGCAGAGCAGTGGGGAAAGGCAGGCAGAGAATTCCCTGCTAGCACCTTCTCTGTGCCTGGGAAGCACAAGTGTTCACATTGCTTCGCAGAATCGCTTTTGTGCAGAAAACAGTAACACTTGTTCAGAACGAAAGAAATCACAGAGCCCCAGATTTACTGTTGTCCTTGAGAGCTTGCAGAGCACTGGGGAAAGGCAGGCAGAGAATTCCCTGCTAGCACTTTCTCTGTGCCTGGGAAGCAGAAGTGTTCACATTGCTTCGCAGAATCGCTTTTGTGCAGAAAACAGTAACACTTGTTCAGAACGAAAGAAAGCACAGAGCCCCAGATTTTATGTTGTCCTGGAGAGCTTGCAGAGCACTGGGGAAAGGCAGGCAGAGAATTCCCTGCTAGCACCTTCTCTGTGCCTGGGAAGCACAAGTGTTCACATTGCATCGCAGAATCGCTTTTGTGCAGAAAACAGTAACACTTGTTCAGAACGAAAGAAAGCACAGAGCCCCAGATTTTATGTTGTCCTGGAGAGCTTGCAGAGCACTGGGGAAAGGCAGGCAGAGAATTCCCTGCTAGCACCTTCTCTGTGCCTGGGAAGCACAAGTGTTCACATTGCTTCGCAGAATCGCTTTTGTGCAGAAAACAGTAACACTTGTTCAGAACGAAAGAAAGCACAGAGCCCCAGATTTTATGTTGTCCTGGAGAGCTTGCAGAGCACTGGGGAAAGGCAGGCAGAGAATTCCCTGCTAGCACCTTCTCTGTGCCTGGGAAGCAGAAGTGTTCACATTGCTTCGCAGAAACGCTTTTGTGCAGAAAAAAGTAACATTGTTCAGAACGAAAGAAAGCACAGAGCCCCAGATTTGCTGTTGTCCTGGAGAGCTTGCAGAGCACTGGGGAAAGGCAGGCAGAGAATTCCCTGCTAGCACCTTCTCTGTGCCTGGGAAGCAGAAGTGTTCACATTGCTTCGCAGAATCGCTTTTGTGCAGAAAACAGTAACACTTGTTCAGAACGAAAGAAAGCACAGAGCCCCAGATTTTATGTTGTCCTGGAGAGCTTGCAGAGCACTGGGGAAAGGCAGGCAGAGAATTCCCTGCTAGCACCTTCTCTGTGCCTGGGAAGCACAAGTGTTCACATTGCTTCGCAGAATCGCTTTTGTGCAGAAAACAGTAACACTTGTTCAGAACGAAAGAAAGCACAGAGCCCCAGATTTGCTGTTGTCCTGGAGAGCTTGCAGAGCACTGGGGAAAGGCAGGCAGAGAATTCCCTGCTAGCACCTTCTCTGTGCCTGGGAAACAGAAGTGTTCACATTGCTTCGCAGAATCGCTTTTGTGCAGAAAACAGTAACACTTGGTCAGGAAGAAAGAAAGCACAGAGCCCCAGATTTTATGTTGTCCTGGAGAGCTTGCAGAGCAGTGGGGAAAGGCAGGCAGAGAATTCCCTGCTAGCACCTTCTCTGTGCCTGTTCACATTGCTTCGCAGAATCGCTTTTGTGCAGAAAACAGTAACACTGGTTCAGAACGAAAGAAAGCACAGAGCCCCAGATTTGCTGTTGTCCTGGAGAGCTTGCAGAGCACTGGGGAAAGGCAGGCAGAGAATTCCCTGCTAGCACCTTCTCTGTGCCTGGGAAGCACAAGTGTTCACATTGCTTCGCAGAATCGCTTTTGTGCAGAAAACAGTAACACTTGTTCAGAACGAAAGAAAGCACAGAGCCCCAGATTTACTGTTGTCCTTGAGAGCTTGCAGAGCACTGGGGAAAGGCAGGCAGAGAATTCCCTGCTAGCACCTTCTCTGTGCCTGGGAAGCAGAAGTGTTCACATTGCTTCGCAGAAACGCTTTTGTGCAGAAAACAGTAACACTTGTTCAGAACGAAAGAAAGCACAGAGCCCCAGATTTTATGTTGTCCTGGAGAGCTTGCAGAGCACTGGGGAAAGGCAGGCAGAGAATTCCCTGCTAGCACCTTCTCTGTGCCTGGGAAGCACAAGTGTTCACATTGCATCGCAGAATCGCTTTTGTGCAGAAAACAGTAACACTTGTTCAGAACGAAAGAAAGCACAGAGCCCCAGATTTTATGTTGTCCTGGAGAGCTTGCAGAGCACTGGGGAAAGGCAGGCAGAGAATTCCCTGCTAGCACCTTCTCTGTGCCTGGGAAGCACAAGTGTTCACATTGCTTCGCAGAATCGCTTTTGTGCAGAAAACAGTAACACTTGTTCAGAACGAAAGAAAGCACAGAGGCCCAGATTTACTGTTGTCCTAGAGAGCTTGCAGAGCACTGGGGAAAGGCAGGCAGAGAATTCCCTGCTAGCACCTTCTCTGTGCCTGTTCACATTGCTTCGCAGAATCGCTTTTGTGCAGAAAACAGTAACACTTGTTCAGAACGAAAGAAAGCACAGAGCCCCAGATTTTATGTTGTCCTGGAGAGCTTGCAGAGCACTGGGGAAAGGCAGGCAGAGAATTCCCTGCTAGCACCTTCTCTGTGCCTGGGAAGCACAAGTGTTCACATTGCTTCGCAGAATCGCTTTTGTGCAGAAAACAGTAACACTTGTTCAGAACGAAAGAAAGCACAGAGCCCCAGATTTGCTGTTGTCCTGGAGAGCTTGCAGAGCACTGGGGAAAGGCAGGCAGAGAATTCCCTGCTAGCACCTTCTCTGTGCCTGGGAAGCACAAGTGTTCACATTGCTTCGCAGAATCGCTTTTGTGCAGAAAACAGTAACACTTGTTCAGAACGAAAGAAAGCACAGAGCCCCAGATTTTATGTTGTCCTGGAGAGCTTGCAGAGCACTGGGGAAAGGCAGGCAGAGAATTCCCTGCTAGCACCTTCTCTGTGCCTGTTCACATTGCTTCGCAGAATCGCTTTTGTGCAGAAAACAGTAACACTTGTTCCGAACGAAAGAAAGCACAGAGCCCCAGATTTGCTGTTGTCCTGGAGAGCTTGCAGAGCACTGGGGAAAGGCAGGCAGAGAATTCCCTGCTAGCACCTTCTCTGTGCCTGGGAAGCACAAGTGTTCACATTGCTTCGCAGAAACGCTTTTGTGCAGAAAACAGTAGCACTTGTTCAGAACGAAAGAAAGCACAGAGCCCCAGATTTTATGTTGTCCTGGAGAGCTTGCAGAGCACTGGGGAAAGGCAGGCAGAGAATTCCCTGCTAGCACCTTCTCTCTGCCTGTTCACATTGCTTCGCAGAATCGCTTTTGTGCAGAAAACAGTAACACTTGTTCAGAACGAAAGAAAGCACAGAGCCCCAGATTTTATGTTGTCCTGGAGAGCTTGCAGAGCACTGGGGAAAGGCAGGCAGAGAATTCCCTGCTAGCACCTTCTCTGTGCCTGGGAAGCACAAGTGTTCACATTGCTTCGCAGAATCGCTTTTGTGCAGAAAACAGTAACACTTGTTCAGAACGAAAGAAAGCACAGAGCCCCAGATTTTATGTTGTCCTGGAGAGCTTGCAGAGCACTGGGGAAAGGCAGGCAGAGAATTCCCTGCTAGCACCTTCTCTGTGCCTGGGAAACAGAAGTGTTCACATTGCTTCGCAGAATCGCTTTTGTGCAGAAAACAGTAACACTTGGTCAGGAAGAAAGAAAGCACAGAGCCCCAGATTTTATGTTGTCCTGGAGAGCTTGCAGAGCAGTGGGGAAAGGCAGGCAGAGAATTCCCTGCTAGTACCTTCTCTGTGCCTGTTCACATTGCATCGCAGAATCGCTTTTGTGCAGAAAACAGTAACACTTGTTCAGAACGAAAGAAAGCACAGAGCCCCAGATTTGCTGTTGTCCTGGAGAGCTTGCAGAGCACTGGGGAAAGGCAGGCAGAGAATTCCCTGCTAGCACCTTCTCTGTGCCTGGGAAGCACAAGTGTTCACATTGCTTCGCAGAATCGCTTTTGTGCAGAAAACAGTAACACTTGTTCAGAACGAAAGAAAGCACAGAGCCCCAGATTTACTGTTGTCCTTGAGAGCTTGCAGAGCACTGGGGAAAGGCAGGCAGAGAATTCCCTGCTAGCACCTTCTCTGTGCCTGGGAAGCAGAAGTGTTCACATTGCTTCGCAGAAACGCTTTTGTGCAGAAAACAGTAACACTTGTTCAGAACGAAAGAAAGCACAGAGCCCCAGATTTTATGTTGTCCTGGAGAGCTTGCAGAGCACTGGGGAAAGGCAGGCAGAGAATTCCCTGCTAGCACCTTCTCTGTGCCTGGGAAGCACAAGTGTTCACATTGCATCGCAGAATCGCTTTTGTGCAGAAAACAGTAACACTTGTTCAGAACGAAAGAAAGCACAGAGCCCCAGATTTTATGTTGTCCTGGAGAGCTTGCAGAGCACTGGGGAAAGGCAGGCAGAGAATTCCCTGCTAGCACCTTCTCTGTGCCTGGGAAGCACAAGTGTTCACATTGCTTCGCAGAATCGCTTTTGTGCAGAAAACAGTAACACTTGTTCAGAACGAAAGAAAGCACAGAGCCCCAGATTTGCTGTTGTCCTGGAGAGCTTGCAGAGCACTGGGGAAAGGCAGGCAGAGAATTCCCTGCTAGCACCTTCTCTGTGCCTGGGAAGCACAAGTGTTCACATTGCTTCGCAGAATCGCTTTTGTGCAGAAAACAGTAACACTTGTTCAGAACGAAAGAAAGCACAGAGCCCCAGATTTTATGTTGTCCTGGAGAGCTTGCAGAGCACTGGGGAAAGGCAGGCAGAGAATTCCCTGCTAGCACCTTCTCTGTGCCTGGGAAACAGAAGTGTTCACATTGCTTCGCAGAATCGCTTTTGTGCAGAAAACAGTAACACTTGGTCAGGAAGAAAGAAAGCACAGAGCCCCAGATTTTATGTTGTCCTGGAGAGCTTGCAGAGCAGTGGGGAAAGGCAGGCAGAGAATTCCCTGCTAGTACCTTCTCTGTGCCTGTTCACATTGCATCGCAGAATCGCTTTTGTGCAGAAAACAGTAACACTTGTTCAGAACGAAAGAAAGCACAGAGCCCCAGATTTGCTGTTGTCCTGGAGAGCTTGCAGAGCACTGGGGAAAGGCAGGCAGAGAATTCCCTGCTAGCACCTTCTCTGTGCCTGGGAAGCACAAGTGTTCACATTGCTTCGCAGAATCGCTTTTGTGCAGAAAACAGTAACACTTGTTCAGAACGAAAGAAAGCACAGAGCCCCAGATTTACTGTTGTCCTAGAGAGCTTGCAGAGCACTGGGGAAAGGCAGGCAGAGAATTCCCTGCTAGCACCTTCTCTGTGCCTGGGAAGCAGAAGTGTTCACATTGCTTCGCAGAAACGCTTTTGTGCAGAAAACAGTAACACTTGTTCAGAACGAAAGAAAGCACAGAGCCCCAGATTTTATGTTGTCCTGGAGAGCTTGCAGAGCACTGGGGAAAGGCAGGCAGAGAATTCCCTGCTAGCACCTTCTCTGTGCCTGGGAAGCACAAGTGTTCACATTGCATCGCAGAATCGCTTTTGTGCAGAAAACAGTAACACTTGTTCAGAACGAAAGAAAGCACAGAGCCCCAGATTTTATGTTGTCCTGGAGAGCTTGCAGAGCACTGGGGAAAGGCAGGCAGAGAATTCCCTGCTAGCACCTTCTCTGTGCCTGGGAAGCACAAGTGTTCACATTGCTTCGCAGAATCGCTTTTGTGCAGAAAACAGTAACACTTGTTCAGAACGAAAGAAAGCACAGAGCCCCAGATTTGCTGTTGTCCTGGAGAGCTTGCAGAGCACTGGGGAAAGGCAGGCAGAGAATTCCCTGCTAGCACCTTCTCTGTGCCTGGGAAGCACAAGTGTTCACATTGCTTCGCAGAATCGCTTTTGTGCAGAAAACAGTAACACTTGTTCAGAACGAAAGAAAGCACAGAGCCCCAGATTTTATGTTGTCCTGGAGAGCTTGCAGAGCACTGGGGAAAGGCAGGCAGAGAATTCCCTGCTAGTACCTTCTCTGTGCCTGTTCACATTGCATCGCAGAATCGCTTTTGTGCAGAAAACAGTAACACTTGTTCAGAACGAAAGAAAGCACAGAGCCCCAGATTTACTGTTGTCCTGGAGAGCTTGCAGAGCACTGGGGAAAGGCAGGCAGAGAATTCCCTGCTAGCACCTTCTCTGTGCCTGGGAAGCACAAGTGTTCACATTGCATCGCAGAATCGCTTTTGTGCAGAAAACAGTAACACTTGTTCAGAACGAAAGAAAGCACAGAGCCCCAGATTTTATGTTGTCCTGGAGAGCTTGCAGAGCACTGGGGAAAGGCAGGCAGAGAATTCCCTGCTAGCACCTTCTCTGTGCCTGTTCACATTGCTTCGCAGAATCGCTTTTGTGCAGAAAACAGTAACACTTGTTCAGAACGAAAGAAAGCACAGAGCCCCAGATTTTATGTTGTCCTGGAGAGCTTGCAGAGCACTGGGGAAAGGCAGGCAGAGAATTCCCTGCTAGCACCTTCTCTGTGCCTGGGAAGCACAAGTGTTCACATTGCATCGCAGAATCGCTTTTGTGCAGAAAACAGTAACACTTGTTCAGAACGAAAGAAAGCACAGAGCCCCAGATTTTATGTTGTCCTGGAGAGCTTGCAGAGCACTGGGGAAAGGCAGGCAGAGAATTCCCTGCTAGCACCTTCTCTGTGCCTGGGAAGCACAAGTGTTCACATTGCTTCGCAGAATCGCTTTTGTGCAGAAAACAGTAACACTTGTTCAGAACGAAAGAAAGCACAGAGCCCCAGATTTTATGTTGTCCTGGAGAGCTTGCAGAGCACTGGGGAAAGGCAGGCAGAGAATTCCCTGCTAGCACCTTCTCTGTGCCTGGGAAACAGAAGTGTTCACATTGCTTCGCAGAATCGCTTTTGTGCAGAAAACAGTAACACTTGGTCAGGAAGAAAGAAAGCACAGAGCCCCAGATTTTATGTTGTCCTGGAGAGCTTGCAGAGCAGTGGGGAAAGGCAGGCAGAGAATTCCCTGCTAGTACCTTCTCTGTGCCTGTTCACATTGCATCGCAGAATCGCTTTTGTGCAGAAAACAGTAACACTTGTTCAGAACGAAAGAAAGCACAGAGCCCCAGATTTTATGTTGTCCTGGAGAGCTTGCAGAGCACTGGGGAAAGGCAGGCAGAGAATTCCCTGCTAGCACCTTCTCTGTGCCTGGGAAGCACAAGTGTTCACATTGCTTCGCAGAATCGCTTTTGTGCAGAAAACAGTAACACTTGTTCAGAACGAAAGAAAGCACAGAGCCCCAGATTTGCTGTTGTCCTGGAGAGCTTGCAGAGCACTGGGGAAAGGCAGGCAGAGAATTCCCTGCTAGCACCTTCTCTGTGCCTGGGAAGCACAAGTGTTCACATTGCTTCGCAGAATCGCTTTTGTGCAGAAAACAGTAACACTTGTTCAGAACGAAAGAAAGCACAGAGCCCCAGATTTTATGTTGTCCTGGAGAGCTTGCAGAGCACTGGGGAAAGGCAGGCAGAGAATTCCCTGCTAGCACCTTCTCTGTGCCTGTTCACATTGCTTCGCAGAATCGCTTTTGTGCAGAAAACAGTAACACTTGTTCCGAACGAAAGAAAGCACAGAGCCCCAGATTTGCTGTTGTCCTGGAGAGCTTGCAGAGCACTGGGGAAAGGCAGGCAGAGAATTCCCTGCTAGCACCTTCTCTGTGCCTGGGAAGCACAAGTGTTCACATTGCTTCGCAGAAACGCTTTTGTGCAGAAAACAGTAGCACTTGTTCAGAACGAAAGAAAGCACAGAGCCCCAGATTTTATGTTGTCCTGGAGAGCTTGCAGAGCACTGGGGAAAGGCAGGCAGAGAATTCCCTGCTAGCACCTTCTCTCTGCCTGTTCACATTGCTTCGCAGAATCGCTTTTGTGCAGAAAACAGTAACACTTGTTCAGAACGAAAGAAAGCACAGAGCCCCAGATTTTATGTTGTCCTGGAGAGCTTGCAGAGCACTGGGGAAAGGCAGGCAGAGAATTCCCTGCTAGCACCTTCTCTGTGCCTGGGAAGCACAAGTGTTCACATTGCTTCGCAGAATCGCTTTTGTGCAGAAAACAGTAACACTTGTTCAGAACGAAAGAAAGCACAGAGCCCCAGATTTTATGTTGTCCTGGAGAGCTTGCAGAGCACTGGGGAAAGGCAGGCAGAGAATTCCCTGCTAGCACCTTCTCTGTGCCTGGGAAACAGAAGTGTTCACATTGCTTCGCAGAATCGCTTTTGTGCAGAAAACAGTAACACTTGGTCAGGAAGAAAGAAAGCACAGAGCCCCAGATTTTATGTTGTCCTGGAGAGCTTGCAGAGCAGTGGGGAAAGGCAGGCAGAGAATTCCCTGCTAGTACCTTCTCTGTGCCTGTTCACATTGCATCGCAGAATCGCTTTTGTGCAGAAAACAGTAACACTTGTTCAGAACGAAAGAAAGCACAGAGCCCCAGATTTGCTGTTGTCCTGGAGAGCTTGCAGAGCACTGGGGAAAGGCAGGCAGAGAATTCCCTGCTAGCACCTTCTCTGTGCCTGGGAAGCACAAGTGTTCACATTGCTTCGCAGAATCGCTTTTGTGCAGAAAACAGTAACACTTGTTCAGAACGAAAGAAAGCACAGAGCCCCAGATTTACTGTTGTCCTAGAGAGCTTGCAGAGCACTGGGGAAAGGCAGGCAGAGAATTCCCTGCTAGCACCTTCTCTGTGCCTGGGAAGCAGAAGTGTTCACATTGCTTCGCAGAAACGCTTTTGTGCAGAAAACAGTAACACTTGTTCAGAACGAAAGAAAGCACAGAGCCCCAGATTTTATGTTGTCCTGGAGAGCTTGCAGAGCACTGGGGAAAGGCAGGCAGAGAATTCCCTGCTAGCACCTTCTCTGTGCCTGGGAAGCACAAGTGTTCACATTGCATCGCAGAATCGCTTTTGTGCAGAAAACAGTAACACTTGTTCAGAACGAAAGAAAGCACAGAGCCCCAGATTTTATGTTGTCCTGGAGAGCTTGCAGAGCACTGGGGAAAGGCAGGCAGAGAATTCCCTGCTAGCACCTTCTCTGTGCCTGGGAAGCACAAGTGTTCACATTGCTTCGCAGAATCGCTTTTGTGCAGAAAACAGTAACACTTGTTCAGAACGAAAGAAAGCACAGAGCCCCAGATTTGCTGTTGTCCTGGAGAGCTTGCAGAGCACTGGGGAAAGGCAGGCAGAGAATTCCCTGCTAGCACCTTCTCTGTGCCTGGGAAGCACAAGTGTTCACATTGCTTCGCAGAATCGCTTTTGTGCAGAAAACAGTAACACTTGTTCAGAACGAAAGAAAGCACAGAGCCCCAGATTTTATGTTGTCCTGGAGAGCTTGCAGAGCACTGGGGAAAGGCAGGCAGAGAATTCCCTGCTAGCACCTTCTCTGTGCCTGGGAAACAGAAGTGTTCACATTGCTTCGCAGAATCGCTTTTGTGCAGAAAACAGTAACACTTGGTCAGGAAGAAAGAAAGCACAGAGCCCCAGATTTTATGTTGTCCTGGAGAGCTTGCAGAGCAGTGGGGAAAGGCAGGCAGAGAATTCCCTGCTAGTACCTTCTCTGTGCCTGTTCACATTGCATCGCAGAATCGCTTTTGTGCAGAAAACAGTAACACTTGTTCAGAACGAAAGAAAGCACAGAGCCCCAGATTTGCTGTTGTCCTGGAGAGCTTGCAGAGCACTGGGGAAAGGCAGGCAGAGAATTCCCTGCTAGCACCTTCTCTGTGCCTGGGAAGCACAAGTGTTCACATTGCTTCGCAGAATCGCTTTTGTGCAGAAAACAGTAACACTTGTTCAGAACGAAAGAAAGCACAGAGCCCCAGATTTACTGTTGTCCTAGAGAGCTTGCAGAGCACTGGGGAAAGGCAGGCAGAGAATTCCCTGCTAGCACCTTCTCTGTGCCTGGGAAGCAGAAGTGTTCACATTGCTTCGCAGAAACGCTTTTGTGCAGAAAACAGTAACACTTGTTCAGAACGAAAGAAAGCACAGAGCCCCAGATTTTATGTTGTCCTGGAGAGCTTGCAGAGCACTGGGGAAAGGCAGGCAGAGAATTCCCTGCTAGTACCTTCTCTGTGCCTGTTCACATTGCATCGCAGAATCGCTTTTGTGCAGAAAACAGTAACACTTGTTCAGAACGAAAGAAAGCACAGAGCCCCAGATTTTATGTTGTCCTGGAGAGCTTGCAGAGCACTGGGGAAAGGCAGGCAGAGAATTCCCTGCTAGCACCTTCTCTGTGCCTGGGAAGCACAAGTGTTCACATTGCATCGCAGAATCGCTTTTGTGCAGAAAACAGTAACACTTGTTCAGAACGAAAGAAAGCACAGAGCCCCAGATTTTATGTTGTCCTGGAGAGCTTGCAGAGCACTGGGGAAAGGCAGGCAGAGAATTCCCTGCTAGCACCTTCTCTGTGCCTGTTCACATTGCTTCGCAGAATCGCTTTTGTGCAGAAAACAGTAACACTTGTTCAGAACGAAAGAAAGCACAGAGCCCCAGATTTTATGTTGTCCTGGAGAGCTTGCAGAGCACTGGGGAAAGGCAGGCAGAGAATTCCCTGCTAGCACCTTCTCTGTGCCTGGGAAGCACAAGTGTTCACATTGCATCGCAGAATCGCTTTTGTGCAGAAAACAGTAACACTTGTTCAGAACGAAAGAAAGCACAGAGCCCCAGATTTTATGTTGTCCTGGAGAGCTTGCAGAGCACTGGGGAAAGGCAGGCAGAGAATTCCCTGCTAGCACCTTCTCTGTGCCTGGGAAGCACAAGTGTTCACATTGCTTCGCAGAATCGCTTTTGTGCAGAAAACAGTAACACTTGTTCAGAACGAAAGAAAGCACAGAGCCCCAGATTTTATGTTGTCCTGGAGAGCTTGCAGAGCACTGGGGAAAGGCAGGCAGAGAATTCCCTGCTAGCACCTTCTCTGTGCCTGGGAAACAGAAGTGTTCACATTGCTTCGCAGAATCGCTTTTGTGCAGAAAACAGTAACACTTGGTCAGGAAGAAAGAAAGCACAGAGCCCCAGATTTTATGTTGTCCTGGAGAGCTTGCAGAGCAGTGGGGAAAGGCAGGCAGAGAATTCCCTGCTAGTACCTTCTCTGTGCCTGTTCACATTGCATCGCAGAATCGCTTTTGTGCAGAAAACAGTAACACTTGTTCAGAACGAAAGAAAGCACAGAGCCCCAGATTTTATGTTGTCCTGGAGAGCTTGCAGAGCACTGGGGAAAGGCAGGCAGAGAATTCCCTGCTAGCACCTTCTCTGTGCCTGGGAAGCACAAGTGTTCACATTGCTTCGCAGAATCGCTTTTGTGCAGAAAACAGTAACACTTGTTCAGAACGAAAGAAAGCACAGAGCCCCAGATTTACTGTTGTCCTTGAGAGCTTGCAGAGCACTGGGGAAAGGCAGGCAGAGAATTCCCTGCTAGCACCTTCTCTGTGCCTGGGAAGCACAAGTGTTCACATTGCTTCGCAGAAACGCTTTTGTGCAGAAAACAGTAACACTTGTTCAGAACGAAAGAAAGCACAGAGCCCCAGATTTTATGTTGTCCTGGAGAGCTTGCAGAGCACTGGGGAAAGGCAGGCAGAGAATTCCCTGCTAGCACCTTCTCTGTGCCTGGGAAGCACAAGTGTTCACATTGCATCGCAGAATCGCTTTTGTGCAGAAAACAGTAACACTTGTTCAGAACGAAAGAAAGCACAGAGCCCCAGATTTTATGTTGTCCTGGAGAGCTTGCAGAGCACTGGGGAAAGGCAAGCAGAGAATTCCCTGCTAGCACCTTCTCTGTGCCTGGGAAGCACAAGTGTTCACATTGCTTCGCAGAATCGCTTTTGTGCAGAAAACAGTAACACTTGTTCAGAACGAAAGAAAGCACAGAGCCCCAGATTTTATGTTGTCCTGGAGAGCTTGCAGAGCACTGGGGAAAGGCAGGCAGAGAATTCCCTGCTAGCACCTTCTCTGTGCCTGGGAAGCACAAGTGTTCACATTGCTTCGCAGAAACGCTTTTGTGCAGAAAACAGTAACACTTGTTCAGAACGAAAGAAAGCACAGAGCCCCAGATTTGCTGTTGTCCTGGAGAGCTTGCAGAGCACTGGGGAAAGGCAGGCAGAGAATTCCCTGCTAGTACCTTCTCTGTGCCTGTTCACATTGCATCGCAGAATCGCTTTTGTGCAGAAAACAGTAACACTTGTTCAGAACGAAAGAAAGCACAGAGCCCCAGATTTGCTGTTGTCCTGGAGAGCTTGCAGAGCACTGGGGAAAGGCAGGCAGAGAATTCCCTGCTAGCACCTTCTCTGTGCCTGGGAAGCACAAGTGTTCACATTGCTTCGCAGAATCGCTTTTGTGCAGAAAACAGTAACACTTGTTCAGAACGAAAGAAAGCACAGAGCCCCAGATTTACTGTTGTCCTTGAGAGCTTGCAGAGCACTGGGGAAAGGCAGGCAGAGAATTCCCTGCTAGCACCTTCTCTGTGCCTGGGAAGCAGAAGTGTTCACATTGCTTCGCAGAAACGCTTTTGTGCAGAAAACAGTAACACTTGTTCAGAACGAAAGAAAGCACAGAGCCCCAGATTTTATGTTGTCCTGGAGAGCTTGCAGAGCACTGGGGAAAGGCAGGCAGAGAATTCCCTGCTAGCACCTTCTCTGTGCCTGGGAAGCACAAGTGTTCACATTGCATCGCAGAATCGCTTTTGTGCAGAAAACAGTAACACTTGTTCAGAACGAAAGAAAGCACAGAGCCCCAGATTTTATGTTGTCCTGGAGAGCTTGCAGAGCACTGGGGAAAGGCAGGCAGAGAATTCCCTGCTAGCACCTTCTCTGTGCCTGGGAAGCACAAGTGTTCACATTGCTTCGCAGAATCACTTTTGTGCAGAAAACAGTAACACTTGTTCAGAACGAAAGAAAGCACAGAGCCCCAGATTTACTGTTGTCCTAGAGAGCTTGCAGAGCACTGGGGAAAGGCAGGCAGAGAATTCCCTGCTAGCACCTTCTCTGTGCCTGGGAAGCAGAAGTGTTCACATTGCTTCGCAGAAACGCTTTTGTGCAGAAAACAGTAACACTTGTTCAGAACGAAAGAAAGCACAGAGCCCCAGATTTTATGTTGTCCTGGAGAGCTTGCAGAGCACTGGGGAAAGGCAGGCAGAGAATTCCCTGCTAGCACCTTCTCTGTGCCTGGGAAGCACAAGTGTTCACATTGCTTCGCAGAATCGCTTTTGTGCAGAAAACAGTAACACTTGTTCAGAACGAAAGAAAGCACAGAGCCCCAGATTTGCTGTTGTCCTGGAGAGCTTGCAGAGCACTGGGGAAAGGCAGGCAGAGAATTCCCTGCTAGCACCTTCTCTGTGCCTGTTCACATTGCTTCGCAGAATCGCTTTTGTGCAGAAAACAGTAACACTTGTTCAGAACGAAAGAAAGCACAGAGCCCCAGATTTGCTGTTGTCCTGGAGAGCTTGCAGAGCACTGGGGAAAGGCAGGCAGAGAATTCCCTGCTAGCACCTTCTCTGTGCCTGGGAAGCACAAGTGTTCACATTGCTTCGCAGAATCGCTTTTGTGCAGAAAACAGTAACACTTGTTCAGAACGAAAGAAAGCACAGAGCCCCAGATTTGCTGTTGTCCTGGAGAGCTTGCAGAGCACTGGGGAAAGGCAGGCAGAGAATTCCCTGCTAGCACCTTCTCTGTGCCTGGGAAGCACAAGTGTTCACATTGCTTCGCAGAATCGCTTTTGTGCAGAAAACAGTAACACTTGTTCAGAACGAAAGAAAGCACAGAGCCCCAGATTTTATGTTGTCCTGGAGAGCTTGCAGAGCACTGGGGAAAGGCAGGCAGAGAATTCCCTGCTAGCACCTTCTCTGTGCCTGGGAAACAGAAGTGTTCACATTGCTTCGCAGAATCGCTTTTGTGCAGAAAACAGTAACACTTGGTCAGGAAGAAAGAAAGCACAGAGCCCCAGATTTTATGTTGTCCTGGAGAGCTTGCAGAGCAGTGGGGAAAGGCAGGCAGAGAATTCCCTGCTAGTACCTTCTCTGTGCCTGTTCACATTGCATCGCAGAATCGCTTTTGTGCAGAAAACAGTAACACTTGTTCAGAACGAAAGAAAGCACAGAGCCCCAGATTTGCTGTTGTCCTGGAGAGCTTGCAGAGCACTGGGGAAAGGCAGGCAGAGAATTCCCTGCTAGCACCTTCTCTGTGCCTGGGAAGCACAAGTGTTCACATTGCTTCGCAGAATCGCTTTTGTGCAGAAAACAGTAACACTTGTTCAGAACGAAAGAAAGCACAGAGCCCCAGATTTACTGTTGTCCTTGAGAGCTTGCAGAGCACTGGGGAAAGGCAGGCAGAGAATTCCCTGCTAGCACCTTCTCTGTGCCTGGGAAGCAGAAGTGTTCACATTGCTTCGCAGAATCGCTTTTGTGCAGAAAACAGTAACACTTGTTCAGAACGAAAGAAAGCACAGAGCCCCAGATTTTATGTTGTCCTGGAGAGCTTGCAGAGCACTGGGGAAAGGCAGGCAGAGAATTCCCTGCTAGCACCTTCTCTGTGCCTGGGAAGCACAAGTGTTCACATTGCATCGCAGAATCGCTTTTGTGCAGAAAACAGTAACACTTGTTCAGAACGAAAGAAAGCACAGAGCCCCAGATTTTATGTTGTCCTGGAGAGCTTGCAGAGCACTGGGGAAAGGCAGGCAGAGAATTCCCTGCTAGCACCTTCTCTGTGCCTGGGAAGCACAAGTGTTCACATTGCTTCGCAGAATCGCTTTTGTGCAGAAAACAGTAACACTTGTTCAGAACGAAAGAAAGCACAGAGCCCCAGATTTTATGTTGTCCTGGAGAGCTTGCAGAGCACTGGGGAAAGGCAGGCAGAGAATTCCCTGCTAGCACCTTCTCTGTGCCTGGGAAGCAGAAGTGTTCACATTGCTTCGCAGAAACGCTTTTGTGCAGAAAACAGTAACACTTGTTCAGAACGAAAGAAAGCACAGAGCCCCAGATTTGCTGTTGTCCTGGAGAGCTTGCAGAGCACTGGGGAAAGGCAGGCAGAGAATTCCCTGCTAGCACCTTCTCTGTGCCTGGGAAGCAGAAGTGTTCACATTGCTTCGCAGAATCGCTTTTGTGCAGAAAACAGTAACACTTGTTCAGAACGAAAGAAAGCACAGAGCCCCAGATTTTATGTTGTCCTGGAGAGCTTGCAGAGCACTGGGGAAAGGCAGGCAGAGAATTCCCTGCTAGCACCTTCTCTGTGCCTGGGAAGCACAAGTGTTCACATTGCTTCGCAGAATCGCTTTTGTGCAGAAAACAGTAACACTTGTTCAGAACGAAAGAAAGCACAGAGCCCCAGATTTTATGTTGTCCTGGAGAGCTTGCAGAGCACTGGGGAAAGGCAGGCAGAGAATTCCCTGCTAGCACCTTCTCTGTGCCTGGGAAACAGAAGTGTTCACATTGCTTCGCAGAATCGCTTTTGTGCAGAAAACAGTAACACTTGGTCAGGAAGAAAGAAAGCACAGAGCCCCAGATTTTATGTTGTCCTGGAGAGCTTGCAGAGCAGTGGGGAAAGGCAGGCAGAGAATTCCCTGCTAGTACCTTCTCTGTGCCTGTTCACATTGCATCGCAGAATCGCTTTTGTGCAGAAAACAGTAACACTTGTTCAGAACGAAAGAAAGCACAGAGCCCCAGATTTGCTGTTGTCCTGGAGAGCTTGCAGAGCACTGGGGAAAGGCAGGCAGAGAATTCCCTGCTAGCACCTTCTCTGTGCCTGGGAAGCACAAGTGTTCACATTGCTTCGCAGAATCGCTTTTGTGCAGAAAACAGTAACACTTGTTCAGAACGAAAGAAAGCACAGAGCCCCAGATTTACTGTTGTCCTTGAGAGCTTGCAGAGCACTGGGGAAAGGCAGGCAGAGAATTCCCTGCTAGCACCTTCTCTGTGCCTGGGAAGCAGAAGTGTTCACATTGCTTCGCAGAAACGCTTTTGTGCAGAAAACAGTAACACTTGTTCAGAACGAAAGAAAGCACAGAGCCCCAGATTTTATGTTGTCCTGGAGAGCTTGCAGAGCACTGGGGAAAGGCAGGCAGAGAATTCCCTGCTAGCACCTTCTCTGTGCCTGGGAAGCACAAGTGTTCACATTGCATCGCAGAATCGCTTTTGTGCAGAAAACAGTAACACTTGTTCAGAACGAAAGAAAGCACAGAGCCCCAGATTTTATGTTGTCCTGGAGAGCTTGCAGAGCACTGGGGAAAGGCAGGCAGAGAATTCCCTGCTAGCACCTTCTCTGTGCCTGGGAAGCACAAGTGTTCACATTGCTTCGCAGAATCGCTTTTGTGCAGAAAACAGTAACACTTGTTCAGAACGAAAGAAAGCACAGAGGCCCAGATTTACTGTTGTCCTAGAGAGCTTGCAGAGCACTGGGGAAAGGCAGGCAGAGAATTCCCTGCTAGCACCTTCTCTGTGCCTGGGAAGCACAAGTGTTCACATTGCATCGCAGAATCGCTTTTGTGCAGAAAACAGTAACACTTGTTCAGAATGAAAGAAAGCACAGAGCCCCAGATTTTATGTTGTCCTGGAGAGCTTGCAGAGCACTGGGGAAAGGCAGGCAGAGAATTCCCTGCTAGCACCTTCTCTGTGCCTGTTCACATTGCTTCGCAGAATCGCTTTTGTGCAGAAAACAGTAACACTTGTTCAGAACGAAAGAAAGCACAGAGCCCCAGATTTTATGTTGTCCTGGAGAGCTTGCAGAGCACTGGGGAAAGGCAGGCAGAGAATTCCCTGCTAGCACCTTCTCTGTGCCTGGGAAGCACAAGTGTTCACATTGCTTCGCAGAATCGCTTTTGTGCAGAAAACAGTAACACTTGTTCAGAACGAAAGAAAGCACAGAGCCCCAGATTTTATGTTGTCCTGGAGAGCTTGCAGAGCACTGGGGAAAGGCAGGCAGAGAATTCCCTGCTAGCACCTTCTCTGTGCCTGTTCACATTGCTTCGCAGAATCGCTTTTGTGCAGAAAACAGTAACACTTGTTCCGAACGAAAGAAAGCACAGAGCCCCAGATTTGCTGTTGTCCTGGAGAGCTTGCAGAGCACTGGGGAAAGGCAGGCAGAGAATTCCCTGCTAGCACCTTCTCTGTGCCTGGGAAGCACAAGTGTTCACATTGCTTCGCAGAAACGCTTTTGTGCAGAAAACAGTAGCACTTGTTCAGAACGAAAGAAAGCACAGAGCCCCAGATTTTATGTTGTCCTGGAGAGCTTGCAGAGCACTGGGGAAAGGCAGGCAGAGAATTCCCTGCTAGCACCTTCTCTGTGCCTGGGAAGCACAAGTGTTCACATTGCTTCGCAGAAACGCTTTTGTGCAGAAAACAGTAACACTTGTTCAGAACGAAAGAAAGCACAGAGCCCCAGATTTGCTGTTGTCCTGGAGAGCTTGCAGAGCACTGGGGAAAGGCAGGCAGAGAATTCCCTGCTAGTACCTTCTCTGTGCCTGTTCACATTGCATCGCAGAATCGCTTTTGTGCAGAAAACAGTAACACTTGTTCAGAACGAAAGAAAGCACAGAGCCCCAGATTTGCTGTTGTCCTGGAGAGCTTGCAGAGCACTGGGGAAAGGCAGGCAGAGAATTCCCTGCTAGCACCTTCTCTGTGCCTGGGAAGCACAAGTGTTCACATTGCTTCGCAGAATCGCTTTTGTGCAGAAAACAGTAACACTTGTTCAGAACGAAAGAAAGCACAGAGCCCCAGATTTACTGTTGTCCTTGAGAGCTTGCAGAGCACTGGGGAAAGGCAGGCAGAGAATTCCCTGCTAGCACCTTCTCTGTGCCTGGGAAGCAGAAGTGTTCACATTGCTTCGCAGAAACGCTTTTGTGCAGAAAACAGTAACACTTGTTCAGAACGAAAGAAAGCACAGAGCCCCAGATTTTATGTTGTCCTGGAGAGCTTGCAGAGCACTGGGGAAAGGCAGGCAGAGAATTCCCTGCTAGCACCTTCTCTGTGCCTGGGAAGCACAAGTGTTCACATTGCATCGCAGAATCGCTTTTGTGCAGAAAACAGTAACACTTGTTCAGAACGAAAGAAAGCACAGAGCCCCAGATTTTATGTTGTCCTGGAGAGCTTGCAGAGCACTGGGGAAAGGCAGGCAGAGAATTCCCTGCTAGCACCTTCTCTGTGCCTGGGAAGCACAAGTGTTCACATTGCTTCGCAGAATCACTTTTGTGCAGAAAACAGTAACACTTGTTCAGAACGAAAGAAAGCACAGAGCCCCAGATTTACTGTTGTCCTAGAGAGCTTGCAGAGCACTGGGGAAAGGCAGGCAGAGAATTCCCTGCTAGCACCTTCTCTGTGCCTGGGAAGCAGAAGTGTTCACATTGCTTCGCAGAAACGCTTTTGTGCAGAAAACAGTAACACTTGTTCAGAACGAAAGAAAGCACAGAGCCCCAGATTTTATGTTGTCCTGGAGAGCTTGCAGAGCACTGGGGAAAGGCAGGCAGAGAATTCCCTGCTAGCACCTTCTCTGTGCCTGGGAAGCACAAGTGTTCACATTGCTTCGCAGAATCGCTTTTGTGCAGAAAACAGTAACACTTGTTCAGAACGAAAGAAAGCACAGAGCCCCAGATTTGCTGTTGTCCTGGAGAGCTTGCAGAGCACTGGGGAAAGGCAGGCAGAGAATTCCCTGCTAGCACCTTCTCTGTGCCTGTTCACATTGCTTCGCAGAATCGCTTTTGTGCAGAAAACAGTAACACTTGTTCAGAACGAAAGAAAGCACAGAGCCCCAGATTTGCTGTTGTCCTGGAGAGCTTGCAGAGCACTGGGGAAAGGCAGGCAGAGAATTCCCTGCTAGCACCTTCTCTGTGCCTGGGAAGCACAAGTGTTCACATTGCTTCGCAGAATCGCTTTTGTGCAGAAAACAGTAACACTTGTTCAGAACGAAAGAAAGCACAGAGCCCCAGATTTGCTGTTGTCCTGGAGAGCTTGCAGAGCACTGGGGAAAGGCAGGCAGAGAATTCCCTGCTAGCACCTTCTCTGTGCCTGGGAAGCACAAGTGTTCACATTGCTTCGCAGAATCGCTTTTGTGCAGAAAACAGTAACACTTGTTCAGAACGAAAGAAAGCACAGAGCCCCAGATTTTATGTTGTCCTGGAGAGCTTGCAGAGCACTGGGGAAAGGCAGGCAGAGAATTCCCTGCTAGCACCTTCTCTGTGCCTGGGAAACAGAAGTGTTCACATTGCTTCGCAGAATCGCTTTTGTGCAGAAAACAGTAACACTTGGTCAGGAAGAAAGAAAGCACAGAGCCCCAGATTTTATGTTGTCCTGGAGAGCTTGCAGAGCAGTGGGGAAAGGCAGGCAGAGAATTCCCTGCTAGTACCTTCTCTGTGCCTGTTCACATTGCATCGCAGAATCGCTTTTGTGCAGAAAACAGTAACACTTGTTCAGAACGAAAGAAAGCACAGAGCCCCAGATTTGCTGTTGTCCTGGAGAGCTTGCAGAGCACTGGGGAAAGGCAGGCAGAGAATTCCCTGCTAGCACCTTCTCTGTGCCTGGGAAGCACAAGTGTTCACATTGCTTCGCAGAATCGCTTTTGTGCAGAAAACAGTAACACTTGTTCAGAACGAAAGAAAGCACAGAGCCCCAGATTTACTGTTGTCCTTGAGAGCTTGCAGAGCACTGGGGAAAGGCAGGCAGAGAATTCCCTGCTAGCACCTTCTCTGTGCCTGGGAAGCAGAAGTGTTCACATTGCTTCGCAGAATCGCTTTTGTGCAGAAAACAGTAACACTTGTTCAGAACGAAAGAAAGCACAGAGCCCCAGATTTTATGTTGTCCTGGAGAGCTTGCAGAGCACTGGGGAAAGGCAGGCAGAGAATTCCCTGCTAGCACCTTCTCTGTGCCTGGGAAGCACAAGTGTTCACATTGCATCGCAGAATCGCTTTTGTGCAGAAAACAGTAACACTTGTTCAGAACGAAAGAAAGCACAGAGCCCCAGATTTTATGTTGTCCTGGAGAGCTTGCAGAGCACTGGGGAAAGGCAGGCAGAGAATTCCCTGCTAGCACCTTCTCTGTGCCTGGGAAGCACAAGTGTTCACATTGCTTCGCAGAATCGCTTTTGTGCAGAAAACAGTAACACTTGTTCAGAACGAAAGAAAGCACAGAGCCCCAGATTTTATGTTGTCCTGGAGAGCTTGCAGAGCACTGGGGAAAGGCAGGCAGAGAATTCCCTGCTAGCACCTTCTCTGTGCCTGGGAAGCAGAAGTGTTCACATTGCTTCGCAGAAACGCTTTTGTGCAGAAAACAGTAACACTTGTTCAGAACGAAAGAAAGCACAGAGCCCCAGATTTGCTGTTGTCCTGGAGAGCTTGCAGAGCACTGGGGAAAGGCAGGCAGAGAATTCCCTGCTAGCACCTTCTCTGTGCCTGGGAAGCAGAAGTGTTCACATTGCTTCGCAGAATCGCTTTTGTGCAGAAAACAGTAACACTTGTTCAGAACGAAAGAAAGCACAGAGCCCCAGATTTTATGTTGTCCTGGAGAGCTTGCAGAGCACTGGGGAAAGGCAGGCAGAGAATTCCCTGCTAGCACCTTCTCTGTGCCTGGGAAGCACAAGTGTTCACATTGCTTCGCAGAATCGCTTTTGTGCAGAAAACAGTAACACTTGTTCAGAACGAAAGAAAGCACAGAGCCCCAGATTTTATGTTGTCCTGGAGAGCTTGCAGAGCACTGGGGAAAGGCAGGCAGAGAATTCCCTGCTAGCACCTTCTCTGTGCCTGGGAAACAGAAGTGTTCACATTGCTTCGCAGAATCGCTTTTGTGCAGAAAACAGTAACACTTGGTCAGGAAGAAAGAAAGCACAGAGCCCCAGATTTTATGTTGTCCTGGAGAGCTTGCAGAGCAGTGGGGAAAGGCAGGCAGAGAATTCCCTGCTAGTACCTTCTCTGTGCCTGTTCACATTGCATCGCAGAATCGCTTTTGTGCAGAAAACAGTAACACTTGTTCAGAACGAAAGAAAGCACAGAGCCCCAGATTTGCTGTTGTCCTGGAGAGCTTGCAGAGCACTGGGGAAAGGCAGGCAGAGAATTCCCTGCTAGCACCTTCTCTGTGCCTGGGAAGCACAAGTGTTCACATTGCTTCGCAGAATCGCTTTTGTGCAGAAAACAGTAACACTTGTTCAGAACGAAAGAAAGCACAGAGCCCCAGATTTACTGTTGTCCTTGAGAGCTTGCAGAGCACTGGGGAAAGGCAGGCAGAGAATTCCCTGCTAGCACCTTCTCTGTGCCTGGGAAGCAGAAGTGTTCACATTGCTTCGCAGAAACGCTTTTGTGCAGAAAACAGTAACACTTGTTCAGAACGAAAGAAAGCACAGAGCCCCAGATTTTATGTTGTCCTGGAGAGCTTGCAGAGCACTGGGGAAAGGCAGGCAGAGAATTCCCTGCTAGCACCTTCTCTGTGCCTGGGAAGCACAAGTGTTCACATTGCATCGCAGAATCGCTTTTGTGCAGAAAACAGTAACACTTGTTCAGAACGAAAGAAAGCACAGAGCCCCAGATTTTATGTTGTCCTGGAGAGCTTGCAGAGCACTGGGGAAAGGCAGGCAGAGAATTCCCTGCTAGCACCTTCTCTGTGCCTGGGAAGCACAAGTGTTCACATTGCTTCGCAGAATCGCTTTTGTGCAGAAAACAGTAACACTTGTTCAGAACGAAAGAAAGCACAGAGGCCCAGATTTACTGTTGTCCTAGAGAGCTTGCAGAGCACTGGGGAAAGGCAGGCAGAGAATTCCCTGCTAGCACCTTCTCTGTGCCTGGGAAGCACAAGTGTTCACATTGCTTCGCAGAATCGCTTTTGTGCAGAAAACAGTAACACTTGTTCAGAATGAAAGAAAGCACAGAGCCCCAGATTTTATGTTGTCCTGGAGAGCTTGCAGAGCACTGGGGAAAGGCAGGCAGAGAATTCCCTGCTAGCACCTTCTCTGTGCCTGTTCACATTGCTTCGCAGAATCGCTTTTGTGCAGAAAACAGTAACACTTGTTCAGAACGAAAGAAAGCACAGAGCCCCAGATTTTATGTTGTCCTGGAGAGCTTGCAGAGCACTGGGGAAAGGCAGGCAGAGAATTCCCTGCTAGCACCTTCTCTGTGCCTGGGAAGCACAAGTGTTCACATTGCTTCGCAGAATCGCTTTTGTGCAGAAAACAGTAACACTTGTTCAGAACGAAAGAAAGCACAGAGCCCCAGATTTTATGTTGTCCTGGAGAGCTTGCAGAGCACTGGGGAAAGGCAGGCAGAGAATTCCCTGCTAGCACCTTCTCTGTGCCTGTTCACATTGCTTCGCAGAATCGCTTTTGTGCAGAAAACAGTAACACTTGTTCCGAACGAAAGAAAGCACAGAGCCCCAGATTTGCTGTTGTCCTGGAGAGCTTGCAGAGCACTGGGGAAAGGCAGGCAGAGAATTCCCTGCTAGCACCTTCTCTGTGCCTGGGAAGCACAAGTGTTCACATTGCTTCGCAGAAACGCTTTTGTGCAGAAAACAGTAGCACTTGTTCAGAACGAAAGAAAGCACAGAGCCCCAGATTTTATGTTGTCCTGGAGAGCTTGCAGAGCACTGGGGAAAGGCAGGCAGAGAATTCCCTGCTAGCACCTTCTCTGTGCCTGGGAAGCACAAGTGTTCACATTGCATCGCAGAATCGCTTTTGTGCAGAAAACAGTAACACTTGTTCAGAACGAAAGAAAGCACAGAGCCCCAGATTTTATGTTGTCCTGGAGAGCTTGCAGAGCACTGGGGAAAGGCAGGCAGAGAATTCCCTGCTAGCACTTTCTCTGTGCCTGGGAAGCAGAAGTGTTCACATTGCTTCGCAGAATCGCTTTTGTGCAGAAAACAGTAACACTTGTTCAGAACGAAAGAAAGCACAGAGCCCCAGATTTGCTGTTGTCCTGGAGAGCTTGCAGAGCACTGGGGAAAGGCAGGCAGAGAATTCCCTGCTAGCACCTTCTCTGTGCCTGGGAAGCACAAGTGTTCACATTGCTTCGCAGAATCGCTTTTGTGCAGAAAACAGTAACACTTGTTCAGAACGAAAGAAAGCACAGAGCCCCAGATTTTATGTTGTCCTGGAGAGCTTGCAGAGCACTGGGGAAAGGCAGGCAGAGAATTCCCTGCTAGCACCTTCTCTGTGCCTGGGAAGCACAAGTGTTCACATTGCTTCGCAGAATCGCTTTTGTGCAGAAAACAGTAACACTTGTTCAGAACGAAAGAAAGCACAGAGCCCCAGATTTTATGTTGTCCTGGAGAGCTTGCAGAGCACTGGGGAAAGGCAGGCAGAGAATTCCCTGCTAGCACCTTCTCTCTGCCTGTTCACATTGCTTCGCAGAATCGCTTTTGTGCAGAAAACAGTAACACTTGTTCAGAACGAAAGAAAGCACAGAGCCCCAGATTTTATGTTGTCCTGGAGAGCTTGCAGAGCACTGGGGAAAGGCAGGCAGAGAATTCCCTGCTAGCACCTTCTCTGTGCCTGGGAAGCACAAGTGTTCACATTGCTTCGCAGAATCGCTTTTGTGCAGAAAACAGTAACACTTGTTCAGAACGAAAGAAAGCACAGAGCCCCAGATTTTATGTTGTCCTGGAGAGCTTGCAGAGCACTGGGGAAAGGCAGGCAGAGAATTCCCTGCTAGCACCTTCTCTGTGCCTGGGAAGCACAAGTGTTCACATTGCTTCGCAGAATCGCTTTTGTGCAGAAAACAGTAACACTTGTTCAGAACGAAAGAAAGCACAGAGCCCCAGATTTGCTGTTGTCCTGGAGAGCTTGCAGAGCACTGGGGAAAGGCAGGCAGAGAATTCCCTGCTAGCACCTTCTCTGTGCCTGGGAAGCAGAAGTGTTCACATTGCTTCGCAGAATCGCTTTTGTGCAGAAAACAGTAACACTTGTTCAGAACGAAAGAAAGCACAGAGCCCCAGATTTTATGTTGTCCTGGAGAGCTTGCAGAGCACTGGGGAAAGGCAGGCAGAGAATTCCCTGCTAGCACCTTCTCTGTGCCTGGGAAGCACAAGTGTTCACATTGCATCGCAGAATCGCTTTTGTGCAGAAAACAGTAACACTTGTTCAGAACGAAAGAAAGCACAGAGCCCCAGATTTTATGTTGTCCTGGAGAGCTTGCAGAGCACTGGGGAAAGGCAGGCAGAGAATTCCCTGCTAGCACCTTCTCTGTGCCTGGGAAGCACAAGTGTTCACATTGCTTCGCAGAATCGCTTTTGTGCAGAAAACAGTAACACTTGTTCAGAACGAAAGAAAGCACAGAGCCCCAGATTTTATGTTGTCCTGGAGAGCTTGCAGAGCACTGGGGAAAGGCAGGCAGAGAATTCCCTGCTAGCACCTTCTCTGTGCCTGGGAAGCAGAAGTGTTCACATTGCTTCGCAGAAACGCTTTTGTGCAGAAAACAGTAACACTTGTTCAGAACGAAAGAAAGCACAGAGCCCCAGATTTGCTGTTGTCCTGGAGAGCTTGCAGAGCACTGGGGAAAGGCAGGCAGAGAATTCCCTGCTAGCACCTTCTCTGTGCCTGGGAAGCAGAAGTGTTCACATTGCTTCGCAGAATCGCTTTTGTGCAGAAAACAGTAACACTTGTTCAGAACGAAAGAAAGCACAGAGCCCCAGATTTTATGTTGTCCTGGAGAGCTTGCAGAGCACTGGGGAAAGGCAGGCAGAGAATTCCCTGCTAGCACCTTCTCTGTGCCTGGGAAGCACAAGTGTTCACATTGCTTCGCAGAATCGCTTTTGTGCAGAAAACAGTAACACTTGTTCAGAACGAAAGAAAGCACAGAGCCCCAGATTTTATGTTGTCCTGGAGAGCTTGCAGAGCACTGGGGAAAGGCAGGCAGAGAATTCCCTGCTAGCACCTTCTCTGTGCCTGGGAAACAGAAGTGTTCACATTGCTTCGCAGAATCGCTTTTGTGCAGAAAACAGTAACACTTGGTCAGGAAGAAAGAAAGCACAGAGCCCCAGATTTTATGTTGTCCTGGAGAGCTTGCAGAGCAGTGGGGAAAGGCAGGCAGAGAATTCCCTGCTAGTACCTTCTCTGTGCCTGTTCACATTGCATCGCAGAATCGCTTTTGTGCAGAAAACAGTAACACTTGTTCAGAACGAAAGAAAGCACAGAGCCCCAGATTTGCTGTTGTCCTGGAGAGCTTGCAGAGCACTGGGGAAAGGCAGGCAGAGAATTCCCTGCTAGCACCTTCTCTGTGCCTGGGAAGCACAAGTGTTCACATTGCTTCGCAGAATCGCTTTTGTGCAGAAAACAGTAACACTTGTTCAGAACGAAAGAAAGCACAGAGCCCCAGATTTACTGTTGTCCTTGAGAGCTTGCAGAGCACTGGGGAAAGGCAGGCAGAGAATTCCCTGCTAGCACCTTCTCTGTGCCTGGGAAGCAGAAGTGTTCACATTGCTTCGCAGAAACGCTTTTGTGCAGAAAACAGTAACACTTGTTCAGAACGAAAGAAAGCACAGAGCCCCAGATTTTATGTTGTCCTGGAGAGCTTGCAGAGCACTGGGGAAAGGCAGGCAGAGAATTCCCTGCTAGCACCTTCTCTGTGCCTGGGAAGCACAAGTGTTCACATTGCATCGCAGAATCGCTTTTGTGCAGAAAACAGTAACACTTGTTCAGAACGAAAGAAAGCACAGAGCCCCAGATTTTATGTTGTCCTGGAGAGCTTGCAGAGCACTGGGGAAAGGCAGGCAGAGAATTCCCTGCTAGCACCTTCTCTGTGCCTGGGAAGCACAAGTGTTCACATTGCTTCGCAGAATCGCTTTTGTGCAGAAAACAGTAACACTTGTTCAGAACGAAAGAAAGCACAGAGGCCCAGATTTACTGTTGTCCTAGAGAGCTTGCAGAGCACTGGGGAAAGGCAGGCAGAGAATTCCCTGCTAGCACCTTCTCTGTGCCTGGGAAGCACAAGTGTTCACATTGCTTCGCAGAATCGCTTTTGTGCAGAAAACAGTAACACTTGTTCAGAATGAAAGAAAGCACAGAGCCCCAGATTTTATGTTGTCCTGGAGAGCTTGCAGAGCACTGGGGAAAGGCAGGCAGAGAATTCCCTGCTAGCACCTTCTCTGTGCCTGTTCACATTGCTTCGCAGAATCGCTTTTGTGCAGAAAACAGTAACACTTGTTCAGAACGAAAGAAAGCACAGAGCCCCAGATTTTATGTTGTCCTGGAGAGCTTGCAGAGCACTGGGGAAAGGCAGGCAGAGAATTCCCTGCTAGCACCTTCTCTGTGCCTGGGAAGCACAAGTGTTCACATTGCTTCGCAGAATCGCTTTTGTGCAGAAAACAGTAACACTTGTTCAGAACGAAAGAAAGCACAGAGCCCCAGATTTTATGTTGTCCTGGAGAGCTTGCAGAGCACTGGGGAAAGGCAGGCAGAGAATTCCCTGCTAGCACCTTCTCTGTGCCTGTTCACATTGCTTCGCAGAATCGCTTTTGTGCAGAAAACAGTAACACTTGTTCCGAACGAAAGAAAGCACAGAGCCCCAGATTTGCTGTTGTCCTGGAGAGCTTGCAGAGCACTGGGGAAAGGCAGGCAGAGAATTCCCTGCTAGCACCTTCTCTGTGCCTGGGAAGCACAAGTGTTCACATTGCTTCGCAGAAACGCTTTTGTGCAGAAAACAGTAGCACTTGTTCAGAACGAAAGAAAGCACAGAGCCCCAGATTTTATGTTGTCCTGGAGAGCTTGCAGAGCACTGGGGAAAGGCAGGCAGAGAATTCCCTGCTAGCACCTTCTCTGTGCCTGGGAAGCACAAGTGTTCACATTGCATCGCAGAATCGCTTTTGTGCAGAAAACAGTAACACTTGTTCAGAACGAAAGAAAGCACAGAGCCCCAGATTTTATGTTGTCCTGGAGAGCTTGCAGAGCACTGGGGAAAGGCAGGCAGAGAATTCCCTGCTAGCACTTTCTCTGTGCCTGGGAAGCAGAAGTGTTCACATTGCTTCGCAGAATCGCTTTTGTGCAGAAAACAGTAACACTTGTTCAGAACGAAAGAAAGCACAGAGCCCCAGATTTGCTGTTGTCCTGGAGAGCTTGCAGAGCACTGGGGAAAGGCAGGCAGAGAATTCCCTGCTAGCACCTTCTCTGTGCCTGGGAAGCACAAGTGTTCACATTGCTTCGCAGAATCGCTTTTGTGCAGAAAACAGTAACACTTGTTCAGAACGAAAGAAAGCACAGAGCCCCAGATTTTATGTTGTCCTGGAGAGCTTGCAGAGCACTGGGGAAAGGCAGGCAGAGAATTCCCTGCTAGCACCTTCTCTGTGCCTGGGAAGCACAAGTGTTCACATTGCTTCGCAGAATCGCTTTTGTGCAGAAAACAGTAACACTTGTTCAGAACGAAAGAAAGCACAGAGCCCCAGATTTTATGTTGTCCTGGAGAGCTTGCAGAGCACTGGGGAAAGGCAGGCAGAGAATTCCCTGCTAGCACCTTCTCTCTGCCTGTTCACATTGCTTCGCAGAATCGCTTTTGTGCAGAAAACAGTAACACTTGTTCAGAACGAAAGAAAGCACAGAGCCCCAGATTTTATGTTGTCCTGGAGAGCTTGCAGAGCACTGGGGAAAGGCAGGCAGAGAATTCCCTGCTAGCACCTTCTCTGTGCCTGGGAAGCACAAGTGTTCACATTGCTTCGCAGAATCGCTTTTGTGCAGAAAACAGTAACACTTGTTCAGAACGAAAGAAAGCACAGAGCCCCAGATTTTATGTTGTCCTGGAGAGCTTGCAGAGCACTGGGGAAAGGCAGGCAGAGAATTCCCTGCTAGCACCTTCTCTGTGCCTGGGAAGCACAAGTGTTCACATTGCTTCGCAGAATCGCTTTTGTGCAGAAAACAGTAACACTTGTTCAGAACGAAAGAAAGCACAGAGCCCCAGATTTGCTGTTGTCCTGGAGAGCTTGCAGAGCACTGGGGAAAGGCAGGCAGAGAATTCCCTGCTAGCACCTTCTCTGTGCCTGGGAAGCACAAGTGTTCACATTGCTTCGCAGAATCGCTTTTGTGCAGAAAACAGTAACACTTGTTCAGAACGAAAGAAAGCACAGAGCCCCAGATTTGCTGTTGTCCTGGAGAGCTTGCAGAGCACTGGGGAAAGGCAGGCAGAGAATTCCCTGCTAGCACCTTCTCTGTGCCTGGGAAGCACAAGTGTTCACATTGCTTCGCAGAATCGCTTTTGTGCAGAAAACAGTAACACTTGTTCAGAACGAAAGAAAGCACAGAGCCCCAGATTTTATGTTGTCCTGGAGAGCTTGCAGAGCACTGGGGAAAGGCAGGCAGAGAATTCCCTGCTAGCACCTTCTCTGTGCCTGTTCACATTGCTTCGCAGAATCGCTTTTGTGCAGAAAACAGTAACACTTGTTCAGAACGAAAGAAAGCACAGAGCCCCAGATTTGCTGTTGTCCTGGAGAGCTTGCAGAGCACTGGGGAAAGGCAGGCAGAGAATTCCCTGCTAGCACCTTCTCTGTGCCTGGGAAGCACAAGTGTTCACATTGCTTCGCAGAATCGCTTTTGTGCAGAAAACAGTAACACTTGTTCAGAACGAAAGAAAGCACAGAGCCCCAGATTTTATGTTGTCCTGGAGAGCTTGCAGAGCACTGGGGAAAGGCAGGCAGAGAATTCCCTGCTAGCACCTTCTCTGTGCCTGGGAAGCACAAGTGTTCACATTGCTTCGCAGAATCGCTTTTGTGCAGAAAACAGTAACACTTGTTCAGAACGAAAGAAAGCACAGAGCCCCAGATTTTATGTTGTCCTGGAGAGCTTGCAGAGCACTGGGGAAAGGCAGGCAGAGAATTCCCTGCTAGCACCTTCTCTGTGCCTGGGAAGCAGAAGTGTTCACATTGCTTCGCAGAATCGCTTTTGTGCAGAAAACAGTAACACTTGTTCAGAACGAAAGAAAGCACAGAGCCCCAGATTTTATGTTGTCCTGGAGAGCTTGCAGAGCACTGGGGAAAGGCAGGCAGAGAATTCCCTGCTAGCACCTTCTCTGTGCCTGGGAAGCACAAGTGTTCACATTGCTTCGCAGAATCGCTTTTGTGCAGAAAACAGTAACACTTGTTCAGAACGAAAGAAAGCACAGAGCCCCAGATTTTATGTTGTCCTGGAGAGCTTGCAGAGCACTGGGGAAAGGCAGGCAGAGAATTCCCTGCTAGCACCTTCTCTGTGCCTGGGAAGCACAAGTGTTCACATTGCTTCGCAGAATCGCTTTTGTGCAGAAAACAGTAACACTTGGTCAGGAAGAAAGAAAGCACAGAGCCCCAGATTTTATGTTGTCCTGGAGAGCTTGCAGAGCACTGGGGAAAGGCAGGCAGAGAATTCCCTGCTAGCACCTTCTCTGTGCCTGGGAAACAGAAGTGTTCACATTGCTTCGCAGAATCGCTTTTGTGCAGAAAACAGTAACACTTGGTCAGGAAGAAAGAAAGCACAGAGCCCCAGATTTTATGTTGTCCTGGAGAGCTTGCAGAGCAGTGGGGAAAGGCAGGCAGAGAATTCCCTGCTAGTACCTTCTCTGTGCCTGTTCACATTGCATCGCAGAATCGCTTTTGTGCAGAAAACAGTAACACTTGTTCAGAACGAAAGAAAGCACAGAGCCCCAGATTTGCTGTTGTCCTGGAGAGCTTGCAGAGCACTGGGGAAAGGCAGGCAGAGAATTCCCTGCTAGCACCTTCTCTGTGCCTGGGAAGCACAAGTGTTCACATTGCTTCGCAGAATCGCTTTTGTGCAGAAAACAGTAACACTTGTTCAGAACGAAAGAAAGCACAGAGCCCCAGATTTTATGTTGTCCTGGAGAGCTTGCAGAGCACTGGGGAAAGGCAGGCAGAGAATTCCCTGCTAGCACCTTCTCTGTGCCTGGGAAGCACAAGTGTTCACATTGCTTCGCAGAATCGCTTTTGTGCAGAAAACAGTAACACTTGTTCAGAACGAAAGAAAGCACAGAGCCCCAGATTTTATGTTGTCCTGGAGAGCTTGCAGAGCACTGGGGAAAGGCAGGCAGAGAATTCCCTGCTAGCACCTTCTCTCTGCCTGTTCACATTGCTTCGCAGAATCGCTTTTGTGCAGAAAACAGTAACACTTGTTCAGAACGAAAGAAAGCACAGAGCCCCAGATTTTATGTTGTCCTGGAGAGCTTGCAGAGCACTGGGGAAAGGCAGGCAGAGAATTCCCTGCTAGCACCTTCTCTGTGCCTGGGAAGCACAAGTGTTCACATTGCTTCGCAGAATCGCTTTTGTGCAGAAAACAGTAACACTTGTTCAGAACGAAAGAAAGCACAGAGCCCCAGATTTTATGTTGTCCTGGAGAGCTTGCAGAGCACTGGGGAAAGGCAGGCAGAGAATTCCCTGCTAGCACCTTCTCTGTGCCTGGGAAGCACAAGTGTTCACATTGCTTCGCAGAATCGCTTTTGTGCAGAAAACAGTAACACTTGTTCAGAACGAAAGAAAGCACAGAGCCCCAGATTTGCTGTTGTCCTGGAGAGCTTGCAGAGCACTGGGGAAAGGCAGGCAGAGAATTCCCTGCTAGCACCTTCTCTGTGCCTGGGAAGCACAAGTGTTCACATTGCTTCGCAGAATCGCTTTTGTGCAGAAAACAGTAACACTTGTTCAGAACGAAAGAAAGCACAGAGCCCCAGATTTGCTGTTGTCCTGGAGAGCTTGCAGAGCACTGGGGAAAGGCAGGCAGAGAATTCCCTGCTAGCACCTTCTCTGTGCCTGGGAAGCACAAGTGTTCACATTGCTTCGCAGAATCGCTTTTGTGCAGAAAACAGTAACACTTGTTCAGAACGAAAGAAAGCACAGAGCCCCAGATTTTATGTTGTCCTGGAGAGCTTGCAGAGCACTGGGGAAAGGCAGGCAGAGAATTCCCTGCTAGCACCTTCTCTGTGCCTGTTCACATTGCTTCGCAGAATCGCTTTTGTGCAGAAAACAGTAACACTTGTTCAGAACGAAAGAAAGCACAGAGCCCCAGATTTGCTGTTGTCCTGGAGAGCTTGCAGAGCACTGGGGAAAGGCAGGCAGAGAATTCCCTGCTAGCACCTTCTCTGTGCCTGGGAAGCACAAGTGTTCACATTGCTTCGCAGAATCGCTTTTGTGCAGAAAACAGTAACACTTGTTCAGAACGAAAGAAAGCACAGAGCCCCAGATTTTATGTTGTCCTGGAGAGCTTGCAGAGCACTGGGGAAAGGCAGGCAGAGAATTCCCTGCTAGCACCTTCTCTGTGCCTGGGAAGCACAAGTGTTCACATTGCTTCGCAGAATCGCTTTTGTGCAGAAAACAGTAACACTTGTTCAGAACGAAAGAAAGCACAGAGCCCCAGATTTTATGTTGTCCTGGAGAGCTTGCAGAGCACTGGGGAAAGGCAGGCAGAGAATTCCCTGCTAGCACCTTCTCTGTGCCTGGGAAGCAGAAGTGTTCACATTGCTTCGCAGAATCGCTTTTGTGCAGAAAACAGTAACACTTGTTCAGAACGAAAGAAAGCACAGAGCCCCAGATTTTATGTTGTCCTGGAGAGCTTGCAGAGCACTGGGGAAAGGCAGGCAGAGAATTCCCTGCTAGCACCTTCTCTGTGCCTGGGAAGCACAAGTGTTCACATTGCTTCGCAGAATCGCTTTTGTGCAGAAAACAGTAACACTTGTTCAGAACGAAAGAAAGCACAGAGCCCCAGATTTTATGTTGTCCTGGAGAGCTTGCAGAGCACTGGGGAAAGGCAGGCAGAGAATTCCCTGCTAGCACCTTCTCTGTGCCTGGGAAGCACAAGTGTTCACATTGCTTCGCAGAATCGCTTTTGTGCAGAAAACAGTAACACTTGTTCAGAACGAAAGAAAGCACAGAGCCCCAGATTTGCTGTTGTCCTGGAGAGCTTGCAGAGCACTGGGGAAAGGCAGGCAGAGAATTCCCTGCTAGCACCTTCTCTGTGCCTGGGAAGCACAAGTGTTCACATTGCTTCGCAGAATCGCTTTTGTGCAGAAAACAGTAACACTTGTTCAGAACGAAAGAAAGCACAGAGCCCCAGATTTGCTGTTGTCCTGGAGAGCTTGCAGAGCACTGGGGAAAGGCAGGCAGAGAATTCCCTGCTAGCACCTTCTCTGTGCCTGGGAAGCACAAGTGTTCACATTGCTTCGCAGAATCGCTTTTGTGCAGAAAACAGTAACACTTGTTCAGAACGAAAGAAAGCACAGAGCCCCAGATTTTATGTTGTCCTGGAGAGCTTGCAGAGCACTGGGGAAAGGCAGGCAGAGAATTCCCTGCTAGCACCTTCTCTGTGCCTGTTCACATTGCTTCGCAGAATCGCTTTTGTGCAGAAAACAGTAACACTTGTTCAGAACGAAAGAAAGCACAGAGCCCCAGATTTGCTGTTGTCCTGGAGAGCTTGCAGAGCACTGGGGAAAGGCAGGCAGAGAATTCCCTGCTAGCACCTTCTCTGTGCCTGGGAAGCACAAGTGTTCACATTGCTTCGCAGAATCGCTTTTGTGCAGAAAACAGTAACACTTGTTCAGAACGAAAGAAAGCACAGAGCCCCAGATTTTATGTTGTCCTGGAGAGCTTGCAGAGCACTGGGGAAAGGCAGGCAGAGAATTCCCTGCTAGCACCTTCTCTGTGCCTGGGAAGCACAAGTGTTCACATTGCTTCGCAGAATCGCTTTTGTGCAGAAAACAGTAACACTTGTTCAGAACGAAAGAAAGCACAGAGCCCCAGATTTTATGTTGTCCTGGAGAGCTTGCAGAGCACTGGGGAAAGGCAGGCAGAGAATTCCCTGCTAGCACCTTCTCTGTGCCTGGGAAGCAGAAGTGTTCACATTGCTTCGCAGAATCGCTTTTGTGCAGAAAACAGTAACACTTGTTCAGAACGAAAGAAAGCACAGAGCCCCAGATTTTATGTTGTCCTGGAGAGCTTGCAGAGCACTGGGGAAAGGCAGGCAGAGAATTCCCTGCTAGCACCTTCTCTGTGCCTGGGAAGCACAAGTGTTCACATTGCTTCGCAGAATCGCTTTTGTGCAGAAAACAGTAACACTTGTTCAGAACGAAAGAAAGCACAGAGCCCCAGATTTTATGTTGTCCTGGAGAGCTTGCAGAGCACTGGGGAAAGGCAGGCAGAGAATTCCCTGCTAGCACCTTCTCTGTGCCTGGGAAGCACAAGTGTTCACATTGCTTCGCAGAATCGCTTTTGTGCAGAAAACAGTAACACTTGGTCAGGAAGAAAGAAAGCACAGAGCCCCAGATTTTATGTTGTCCTGGAGAGCTTGCAGAGCACTGGGGAAAGGCAGGCAGAGAATTCCCTGCTAGCACCTTCTCTGTGCCTGGGAAACAGAAGTGTTCACATTGCTTCGCAGAATCGCTTTTGTGCAGAAAACAGTAACACTTGGTCAGGAAGAAAGAAAGCACAGAGCCCCAGATTTTATGTTGTCCTGGAGAGCTTGCAGAGCAGTGGGGAAAGGCAGGCAGAGAATTCCCTGCTAGTACCTTCTCTGTGCCTGTTCACATTGCATCGCAGAATCGCTTTTGTGCAGAAAACAGTAACACTTGTTCAGAACGAAAGAAAGCACAGAGCCCCAGATTTGCTGTTGTCCTGGAGAGCTTGCAGAGCACTGGGGAAAGGCAGGCAGAGAATTCCCTGCTAGCACCTTCTCTGTGCCTGGGAAGCACAAGTGTTCACATTGCTTCGCAGAATCGCTTTTGTGCAGAAAACAGTAACACTTGTTCAGAACGAAAGAAAGCACAGAGCCCCAGATTTACTGTTGTCCTTGAGAGCTTGCAGAGCACTGGGGAAAGGCAGGCAGAGAATTCCCTGCTAGCACCTTCTCTGTGCCTGGGAAGCAGAAGTGTTCACATTGCTTCGCAGAAACGCTTTTGTGCAGAAAACAGTAACACTTGTTCAGAACGAAAGAAAGCACAGAGCCCCAGATTTTATGTTGTCCTGGAGAGCTTGCAGAGCACTGGGGAAAGGCAGGCAGAGAATTCCCTGCTAGCACCTTCTCTGTGCCTGGGAAGCACAAGTGTTCACATTGCATCGCAGAATCGCTTTTGTGCAGAAAACAGTAACACTTGTTCAGAACGAAAGAAAGCACAGAGCCCCAGATTTTATGTTGTCCTGGAGAGCTTGCAGAGCACTGGGGAAAGGCAGGCAGAGAATTCCCTGCTAGCACCTTCTCTGTGCCTGGGAAGCACAAGTGTTCACATTGCTTCGCAGAATCGCTTTTGTGCAGAAAACAGTAACACTTGTTCAGAACGAAAGAAAGCACAGAGCCCCAGATTTGCTGTTGTCCTAGAGAGCTTGCAGAGCACTGGGGAAAGGCAGGCAGAGAATTCCCTGCTAGCACCTTCTCTGTGCCTGGGAAGCAGAAGTGTTCACATTGCTTCGCAGAAACGCTTTTGTGCAGAAAACAGTAACACTTGTTCAGAACGAAAGAAAGCACAGAGCCCCAGATTTTATGTTGTCCTGGAGAGCTTGCAGAGCACTGGGGAAAGGCAGGCAGAGAATTCCCTGCTAGCACCTTCTCTGTGCCTGGGAAGCACAAGTGTTCACATTGCTTCGCAGAATCGCTTTTGTGCAGAAAACAGTAACACTTGTTCAGAATGAAAGAAAGCACAGAGCCCCAGATTTTATGTTGTCCTGGAGAGCTTGCAGAGCACTGGGGAAAGGCAGGCAGAGAATTCCCTGCTAGCACCTTCTCTGTGCCTGGGAAGCACAAGTGTTCACATTGCTTCGCAGAATCGCTTTTGTGCAGAAAACAGTAACACTTGTTCAGAACGAAAGAAAGCACAGAGCCCCAGATTTTATGTTGTCCTGGAGAGCTTGCAGAGCACTGGGGAAAGGCAGGCAGAGAATTCCCTGCTAGCACCTTCTCTGTGCCTGGGAAGCACAAGTGTTCACATTGCTTCGCAGAATCGCTTTTGTGCAGAAAACAGTAACACTTGTTCAGAACGAAAGAAAGCACAGAGCCCCAGATTTTATGTTGTCCTGGAGAGCTTGCAGAGCACTGGGGAAAGGCAGGCAGAGAATTCCCTGCTAGCACCTTCTCTGTGCCTGTTCACATTGCTTCGCAGAATCGCTTTTGTGCAGAAAACAGTAACACTTGTTCCGAACGAAAGAAAGCACAGAGCCCCAGATTTGCTGTTGTCCTGGAGAGCTTGCAGAGCACTGGGGAAAGGCAGGCAGAGAATTCCCTGCTAGCACCTTCTCTGTGCCTGGGAAGCACAAGTGTTCACATTGCTTCGCAGAATCGCTTTTGTGCAGAAAACAGTAGCACTTGTTCAGAACGAAAGAAAGCACAGAGCCCCAGATTTTATGTTGTCCTGGAGAGCTTGCAGAGCACTGGGGAAAGGCAGGCAGAGAATTCCCTGCTAGCACCTTCTCTGTGCCTGGGAAGCACAAGTGTTCACATTGCATCGCAGAATCGCTTTTGTGCAGAAAACAGTAACACTTGTTCAGAACGAAAGAAAGCACAGAGCCCCAGATTTTATGTTGTCCTGGAGAGCTTGCAGAGCACTGGGGAAAGGCAGGCAGAGAATTCCCTGCTAGCACTTTCTCTGTGCCTGGGAAGCAGAAGTGTTCACATTGCTTCGCAGAATCGCTTTTGTGCAGAAAACAGTAACACTTGTTCAGAACGAAAGAAAGCACAGAGCCCCAGATTTGCTGTTGTCCTGGAGAGCTTGCAGAGCACTGGGGAAAGGCAGGCAGAGAATTCCCTGCTAGCACCTTCTCTGTGCCTGGGAAGCACAAGTGTTCACATTGCTTCGCAGAATCGCTTTTGTGCAGAAAACAGTAACACTTGTTCAGAACGAAAGAAAGCACAGAGCCCCAGATTTTATGTTGTCCTGGAGAGCTTGCAGAGCAGTGGGGAAAGGCAGGCAGAGAATTCCCTGCTACCACCTTCTCTGTGCCTGGGAAGCACAAGTGTTCACATTGCATCGCAGAATCGCTTTTGTGCAGAAAACAGTAACACTTGTTCAGAACGAAAGAAAGCACAGAGCCCCAGATTTTATGTTGTCCTGGAGAGCTTGCAGAGCACTGGGGAAAGGCAGGCAGAGAATTCCCTGCTAGCACCTTCTCTGTGCCTGGGAAGCACAAGTGTTCACATTGCTTCGCAGAATCGCTTTTGTGCAGAAAACAGTAACACTTGTTCAGAACGAAAGAAAGCACAGAGGCCCAGATTTACTGTTGTCCTAGAGAGCTTGCAGAGCACTGGGGAAAGGCAGGCAGAGAATTCCCTGCTAGCACCTTCTCTGTGCCTGGGAAGCACAAGTGTTCACATTGCTTCGCAGAATCGCTTTTGTGCAGAAAACAGTAACACTTGTTCAGAACGAAAGAAAGCACAGAGCCCCAGATTTTATGTTGTCCTGGAGAGCTTGCAGAGCACTGGGGAAAGGCAGGCAGAGAATTCCCTGCTAGCACCTTCTCTGTGCCTGGGAAGCACAAGTGTTCACATTGCTTCGCAGAATCGCTTTTGTGCAGAAAACAGTAACACTTGTTCAGAAGGAAAGAAAGCACAGAGCCCCAGAATTTATGTTGTCCTGGAGAGCTTGCAGAGCACTGGGGAAAGGCAGGCAGAGAATTCCCTGCTAGCACCTTCTCTGTGCCTGGGAAGCACAAGTGTTCACATTGCTTCGCAGAATCGCTTTTGTGCAGAAAACAGTAACACTTGTTCAGAACGAAAGAAAGCACAGAGCCCCAGATTTTATGTTGTCCTGGAGAGCTTGCAGAGCACTGGGGAAAGGCAGGCAGAGAATTCCCTGCTAGCACCTTCTCTCTGCCTGTTCACATTGCTTCGCAGAATCGCTTTTGTGCAGAAAACAGTAACACTTGTTCAGAACGAAAGAAAGCACAGAGCCCCAGATTTTATGTTGTCCTGGAGAGCTTGCAGAGCACTGGGGAAAGGCAGGCAGAGAATTCCCTGCTAGCACCTTCTCTGTGCCTGGGAAGCACAAGTGTTCACATTGCTTCGCAGAATCGCTTTTGTGCAGAAAACAGTAACACTTGTTCAGAACGAAAGAAAGCACAGAGCCCCAGATTTTATGTTGTCCTGGAGAGCTTGCAGAGCACTGGGGAAAGGCAGGCAGAGAATTCCCTGCTAGCACCTTCTCTGTGCCTGGGAAGCACAAGTGTTCACATTGCTTCGCAGAATCGCTTTTGTGCAGAAAACAGTAACACTTGTTCAGAACGAAAGAAAGCACAGAGCCCCAGATTTGCTGTTGTCCTGGAGAGCTTGCAGAGCACTGGGGAAAGGCAGGCAGAGAATTCCCTGCTAGCACCTTCTCTGTGCCTGGGAAGCACAAGTGTTCACATTGCTTCGCAGAATCGCTTTTGTGCAGAAAACAGTAACACTTGTTCAGAACGAAAGAAAGCACAGAGCCCCAGATTTTATGTTGTCCTGGAGAGCTTGCAGAGCACTGGGGAAAGGCAGGCAGAGAATTCCCTGCTAGCACCTTCTCTGTGCCTGGGAAGCACAAGTGTTCACATTGCTTCGCAGAATCGCTTTTGTGCAGAAAACAGTAACACTTGTTCAGAACGAAAGAAAGCACAGAGCCCCAGATTTTATGTTGTCCTGGAGAGCTTGCAGAGCACTGGGGAAAGGCAGGCAGAGAATTCCCTGCTAGCACCTTCTCTGTGCCTGGGAAGCACAAGTGTTCACATTGCTTCGCAGAATCGCTTTTGTGCAGAAAACAGTAACACTTGTTCAGAACGAAAGAAAGCACAGAGCCCCAGATTTTATGTTGTCCTGGAGAGCTTGCAGAGCACTGGGGAAAGGCAGGCAGAGAATTCCCTGCTAGCACCTTCTCTGTGCCTGTTCACATTGCTTCGCAGAATCGCTTTTGTGCAGAAAACAGTAACACTTGTTCAGAACGAAAGAAAGCACAGAGCCCCAGATTTGCTGTTGTCCTGGAGAGCTTGCAGAGCACTGGGGAAAGGCAGGCAGAGAATTCCCTGCTAGCACCTTCTCTGTGCCTGGGAAGCACAAGTGTTCACATTGCTTCGCAGAATCGCTTTTGTGCAGAAAACAGTAACACTTGTTCAGAACGAAAGAAAGCACAGAGCCCCAGATTTTTTGTTGTCCTGGAGAGCTTGCAGAGCACTGGGGAAAGGCAGGCAGAGAATTCCCTGCTAGCACCTTCTCTGTGCCTGGGAAACAGAAGTGTTCACATTGCTTCGCAGAATCGCTTTTGTGCAGAAAACAGTAACACTTGGTCAGGAAGAAAGAAAGCACAGAGCCCCAGATTTTATGTTGTCCTGGAGAGCTTGCAGAGCAGTGGGGAAAGGCAGGCAGAGAATTCCCTGCTAGTACCTTCTCTGTGCCTGTTCACATTGCATCGCAGAATCGCTTTTGTGCAGAAAACAGTAACACTTGTTCAGAACGAAAGAAAGCACAGAGCCCCAGATTTTATGTTGTCCTGGAGAGCTTGCAGAGCACTGGGGAAAGGCAGGCAGAGAATTCCCTGCTAGCACCTTCTCTGTGCCTGGGAAGCACAAGTGTTCACATTGCTTCGCAGAATCGCTTTTGTGCAGAAAACAGTAACACTTGTTCAGAACGAAAGAAAGCACAGAGCCCCAGATTTTATGTTGTCCTGGAGAGCTTGCAGAGCACTGGGGAAAGGCAGGCAGAGAATTCCCTGCTAGCACCTTCTCTGTGCCTGTTCACATTGCTTCGCAGAATCGCTTTTGTGCAGAAAACAGTAACACTTGTTCAGAACGAAAGAAAGCACAGAGCCCCAGATTTGCTGTTGTCCTGGAGAGCTTGCAGAGCACTGGGGAAAGGCAGGCAGAGAATTCCCTGCTAGCACCTTCTCTGTGCCTGGGAAGCAGAAGTGTTCACATTGCTTCGCAGAATCGCTTTTGTGCAGAAAACAGTAACACTTGTTCAGAACGAAAGAAAGCACAGAGCCCCAGATTTTATGTTGTCCTGGAGAGCTTGCAGAGCACTGGGGAAAGGCAGGCAGAGAATTCCCTGCTAGCACCTTCTCTGTGCCTGGGAAGCACAAGTGTTCACATTGCTTCGCAGAATCGCTTTTGTGCAGAAAACAGTAACACTTGTTCAGAACGAAAGAAAGCACAGAGCCCCAGATTTTATGTTGTCCTGGAGAGCTTGCAGAGCACTGGGGAAAGGCAGGCAGAGAATTCCCTGCTAGCACCTTCTCTGTGCCTGGGAAACAGAAGTGTTCACATTGCTTCGCAGAATCGCTTTTGTGCAGAAAACAGTAACACTTGGTCAGGAAGAAAGAAAGCACAGAGCCCCAGATTTTATGTTGTCCTGGAGAGCTTGCAGAGCAGTGGGGAAAGGCAGGCAGAGAATTCCCTGCTAGTACCTTCTCTGTGCCTGTTCACATTGCATCGCAGAATCGCTTTTGTGCAGAAAACAGTAACACTTGTTCAGAACGAAAGAAAGCACAGAGCCCCAGATTTTATGTTGTCCTGGAGAGCTTGCAGAGCACTGGGGAAAGGCAGGCAGAGAATTCCCTGCTAGCACCTTCTCTGTGCCTGGGAAGCACAAGTGTTCACATTGCTTCGCAGAATCGCTTTTGTGCAGAAAACAGTAACACTTGTTCAGAACGAAAGAAAGCACAGAGCCCCAGATTTACTGTTGTCCTTGAGAGCTTGCAGAGCACTGGGGAAAGGCAGGCAGAGAATTCCCTGCTAGCACCTTCTCTGTGCCTGGGAAGCAGAAGTGTTCACATTGCTTCGCAGAAACGCTTTTGTGCAGAAAACAGTAACACTTGTTCAGAACGAAAGAAAGCACAGAGCCCCAGATTTGCTGTTGTCCTGGAGAGCTTGCAGAGCACTGGGGAAAGGCAGGCAGAGAATTCCCTGCTAGCACCTTCTCTGTGCCTGGGAAGCACAAGTGTTCACATTGCATCGCAGAATCGCTTTTGTGCAGAAAACAGTAACACTTGTTCAGAACGAAAGAAAGCACAGAGCCCCAGATTTTATGTTGTCCTGGAGAGCTTGCAGAGCACTGGGGAAAGGCAGGCAGAGAATTCCCTGCTAGCACCTTCTCTGTGCCTGGGAAGCAGAAGTGTTCACATTGCTTCGCAGAATCGCTTTTGTGCAGAAAACAGTAACACTTGTTCAGAACGAAAGAAAGCACAGAGCCCCAGATTTTATGTTGTCCTGGAGAGCTTGCAGAGCACTGGGGAAAGGCAGGCAGAGAATTCCCTGCTAGCACCTTCTCTGTGCCTGGGAAGCACAAGTGTTCACATTGCTTCGCAGAATCGCTTTTGTGCAGAAAACAGTAACACTTGTTCAGAACGAAAGAAAGCACAGAGCCCCAGATTTTATGTTGTCCTGGAGAGCTTGCAGAGCACTGGGGAAAGGCAGGCAGAGAATTCCCTGCTAGCACCTTCTCTGTGCCTGGGAAACAGAAGTGTTCACATTGCTTCGCAGAATCGCTTTTGTGCAGAAAACAGTAACACTTGGTCAGGAAGAAAGAAAGCACAGAGCCCCAGATTTTATGTTGTCCTGGAGAGCTTGCAGAGCAGTGGGGAAAGGCAGGCAGAGAATTCCCTGCTAGTACCTTCTCTGTGCCTGTTCACATTGCATCGCAGAATCGCTTTTGTGCAGAAAACAGTAACACTTGTTCAGAACGAAAGAAAGCACAGAGCCCCAGATTTGCTGTTGTCCTGGAGAGCTTGCAGAGCACTGGGGAAAGGCAGGCAGAGAATTCCCTGCTAGCACCTTCTCTGTGCCTGGGAAGCACAAGTGTTCACATTGCTTCGCAGAATCGCTTTTGTGCAGAAAACAGTAACACTTGTTCAGAACGAAAGAAAGCACAGAGCCCCAGATTTTATGTTGTCCTGGAGAGCTTGCAGAGCACTGGGGAAAGGCAGGCAGAGAATTCCCTGCTAGCACCTTCTCTGTGCCTGGGAAGCAGAAGTGTTCACATTGCTTCGCAGAAACGCTTTTGTGCAGAAAACAGTAACACTTGTTCAGAACGAAAGAAAGCACAGAGCCCCAGATTTTATGTTGTCCTGGAGAGCTTGCAGAGCACTGGGGAAAGGCAGGCAGAGAATTCCCTGCTAGCACCTTCTCTGTGCCTGGGAAGCACAAGTGTTCACATTGCATCGCAGAATCGCTTTTGTGCAGAAAACAGTAACACTTGTTCAGAACGAAAGAAAGCACAGAGCCCCAGATTTTATGTTGTCCTGGAGAGCTTGCAGAGCACTGGGGAAAGGCAGGCAGAGAATTCCCTGCTAGCACCTTCTCTGTGCCTGGGAAGCACAAGTGTTCACATTGCTTCGCAGAATCGCTTTTGTGCAGAAAACAGTAACACTTGTTCAGAACGAAAGAAAGCACAGAGGCCCAGATTTACTGTTGTCCTAGAGAGCTTGCAGAGCACTGGGGAAAGGCAGGCAGAGAATTCCCTGCTAGCACCTTCTCTGTGCCTGGGAAGCACAAGTGTTCACATTGCTTCGCAGAAACGCTTTTGTGCAGAAAACAGTAACACTTGTTCAGAACGAAAGAAAGCACAGAGCCCCAGATTTTATGTTGTCCTGGAGAGCTTGCAGAGCACTGGGGAAAGGCAGGCAGAGAATTCCCTGCTAGCACCTTCTCTGTGCCTGGGAAGCACAAGTGTTCACATTGCTTCGCAGAATCGCTTTTGTGCAGAAAACAGTAACACTTGTTCAGAATGAAAGAAAGCACAGAGCCCCAGATTTTATGTTGTCCTGGAGAGCTTGCAGAGCACTGGGGAAAGGCAGGCAGAGAATTCCCTGCTAGCACCTTCTCTCTGCCTGTTCACATTGCTTCGCAGAATCGCTTTTGTGCAGAAAACAGTAACACTTGTTCAGAACGAAAGAAAGCACAGAGCCCCAGATTTTATGTTGTCCTGGAGAGCTTGCAGAGCACTGGGGAAAGGCAGGCAGAGAATTCCCTGCTAGCACCTTCTCTGTGCCTGGGAAGCACAAGTGTTCACATTGCTTCGCAGAATCGCTTTTGTGCAGAAAACAGTAACACTTGTTCAGAACGAAAGAAAGCACAGAGCCCCAGATTTTATGTTGTCCTGGAGAGCTTGCAGAGCACTGGGGAAAGGCAGGCAGAGAATTCCCTGCTAGCACCTTCTCTGTGCCTGGGAAGCACAAGTGTTCACATTGCTTCGCAGAATCGCTTTTGTGCAGAAAACAGTAACACTTGTTCAGAACGAAAGAAAGCACAGAGCCCCAGATTTTATGTTGTCCTGGAGAGCTTGCAGAGCACTGGGGAAAGGCAGGCAGAGAATTCCCTGCTAGCACCTTCTCTGTGCCTGGGAAACAGAAGTGTTCACATTGCTTCGCAGAATCGCTTTTGTGCAGAAAACAGTAACACTTGGTCAGGAAGAAAGAAAGCACAGAGCCCCAGATTTTATGTTGTCCTGGAGAGCTTGCAGAGCAGTGGGGAAAGGCAGGCAGAGAATTCCCTGCTAGTACCTTCTCTGTGCCTGTTCACATTGCATCGCAGAATCGCTTTTGTGCAGAAAACAGTAACACTTGTTCAGAACGAAAGAAAGCACAGAGCCCCAGATTTTATGTTGTCCTGGAGAGCTTGCAGAGCACTGGGGAAAGGCAGGCAGAGAATTCCCTGCTAGCACCTTCTCTGTGCCTGGGAAGCACAAGTGTTCACATTGCTTCGCAGAATCGCTTTTGTGCAGAAAACAGTAACACTTGTTCAGAACGAAAGAAAGCACAGAGCCCCAGATTTACTGTTGTCCTTGAGAGCTTGCAGAGCACTGGGGAAAGGCAGGCAGAGAATTCCCTGCTAGCACCTTCTCTGTGCCTGGGAAGCAGAAGTGTTCACATTGCTTCGCAGAATCGCTTTTGTGCAGAAAACAGTAACACTTGTTCAGAACGAAAGAAAGCACAGAGCCCCAGATTTTATGTTGTCCTGGAGAGCTTGCAGAGCACTGGGGAAAGGCAGGCAGAGAATTCCCTGCTAGCACCTTCTCTGTGCCTGGGAAGCACAAGTGTTCACATTGCATCGCAGAATCGCTTTTGTGTGCAGAAAACAGTAACACTTGTTCAGAACGAAAGAAAGCACAGAGCCCCAGATTTGCTGTTGTCCTGGAGAGCTTGCAGAGCAACTGGGGAAAGGCAGGCAGAGAATTCCCTGCTAGCACCTTCTCTGTGCCTGGGAAGCACAAGTGTTCACATTGCTTCGCAGAATCGCTTTTGTGCAGAAAAACAGTAACACTTGTTCAGAACGAAAGAAAGCACAGAGCCCCAGATTTTTATGTTGTCCTGGAGAGCTTGCAGAGCACTGGGGAAAGGCAGGCAGAGAATTCCCTGCTAGCACCTTCTCTGTGCCTGGGAAGCACAAGTGTTCACATTGCTTCGCAGAATCGCTTTTGTGCAGAAAACAGTAACACTTGTTCAGAACGAAAGAAAGCACAGAGCCCCAGATTTGCTGTTGTCCTGGAGAGCTTGCAGAGCACTGGGGAAAGGCAGGCAGAGAATTCCCTGCTAGCACCTTCTCTGTGCCTGGGAAGCAGAAGTGTTCACATTGCTTCGCAGAATCGCTTTTGTGCAGAAAACAGTAACACTTGTTCAGAACGAAAGAAAGCACAGAGCCCTAGATTTTATGTTGTCCTGGAGAGCTTGCAGAGCACTGGGGAAAGGCAGGCAGAGAATTCCCCTGCTAGCACCTTCTCTGTGCCTGGGAAGCACAAGTGTTCACATTGCTTCGCAGAATCGCTTTTGTGCAGAAAACAGTAACACTTGTTCAGAACGAAAGAAAGCACAGAGCCCCAGATTTACTGTTGTCCTAGAGAGCTTGCAGAGCACTGGGGAAAGGCAGGCAGAGAATTCCCTGCTAGCACCTTCTCTGTGCCTGGGAAGCACAAGTGTTCACATTGCTTCGCAGAATCGCTTTTGTGCAGAAAACAGTAACACTTGTTCAGAACGAAAGAAAGCACAGAGCCCCAGATTTTTTGTTGTCCTGGAGAGCTTGCAGAGCACTGGGGAAAGGCAGGCAGAGAATTCCCTGCTAGCACCTTCTCTGTGCCTGGGAAACAGAAGTGTTCACATTGCTTCGCAGAATCGCTTTTGTGCAGAAAACAGTAACACTTGGTCAGGAAGAAAAGAAAGCACAGAGCCCCAGATTTTATGTTGTCCTGGAGAGCTTGCAGAGCAGTGGGGAAAGGCAGGCAGAGAATTCCCTGCTAGTACCTTCTCTGTGCCTGTTCACATTGCATCGCAGAATCGCTTTTGTGCAGAAAACAGTAAACACTTGTTCAGAACGAAAGAAAGCACAGAGCCCCAGATTTTATGTTGTCCTGGAGAGCTTGCAGAGCACTGGGGAAAGGCAGGCAGAGAATTCCCTGCTAGCACCTTCTCTGTGCCTGGGAAGCACAAGTGTTCACATTGCTTCGCAGAATCGCTTTTGTGCAGAAAACAGTAACACTTGTTCAGAACGAAAGAAAGCACAGAGCCCCAGATTTTATGTTGTCCTGGAGAGCTTGCAGAGCACTGGGGAAAGGCAGGCAGAGAATTCCCTGCTAGCACCTTCTCTGTGCCTGTTCACATTGCTTCGCAGAATCGCTTTTGTGCAGAAAACAGTAACACTTGTTCAGAACGAAAGAAAGCACAGAGCCCCAGATTTGCTGTTGTCCTGGAGAGCTTGCAGAGCACTGGGGAAAGGCAGGCAGAGAATTCCCTGCTAGCACCTTCTCTGTGCCTGGGAAGCACAAGTGTTCACATTGCTTCGCAGAATCGCTTTTGTGCAGAAAACAGTAACACTTGTTCAGAACGAAAGAAAGCACAGAGCCCCAGATTTTTTGTTGTCCTGGAGAGCTTGCAGAGCACTGGGGAAAGGCAGGCAGAGAATTCCCTGCTAGCACCTTCTCTGTGCCTGGGAAACAGAAGTGTTCACATTGCTTCGCAGAATCGCTTTTGTGCAGAAAACAGTAACACTTGGTCAGGGAAGAAAGAAAGCACAGAGCCCCAGATTTTATGTTGTCCTGGAGAGCTTGCAGAGCAGTGGGGAAAGGCAGGCAGAGAATTCCCTGCTAGTACCTTCTCTGTGCCTGTTCACATTGCATCGCAGAATCGCTTTTGTGCAGAAAACAGTAACACTTGTTCAGAACGAAAGAAAGCACAGAGCCCCAGAATTTATGTTGTCCTGGAGAGCTTGCAGAGCACTGGGGAAAGGCAGGCAGAGAATTCCCTGCTAGCACCTTCCTCTGTGCCTGGGAAGCACAAGTGTTCACATTGCTTCGCAGAATCGCTTTTGTGCAGAAAAACAGTAACACTTGTTCAGAACGAAAGAAAGCACAGAGCCCCAGATTTTATGTTGTCCTGGAGAGCTTGCAGAGCACTGGGGAAAGGCAGGCAGAGAATTCCCTGCTAGCACCTTCTCTGTGCCTGTTCACATTGCTTCGCAGAATCGCTTTTGTGCAGAAAACAGTAACACTTGTTCAGAACGAAAGAAAGCACAGAGCCCCAGATTTGCTGTTGTCCTGGAGAGCTTGCAGAGCACTGGGGAAAGGCAGGCAGAGAATTCCCTGCTAGCACCTTCTCTGTGCCTGGGAAGCAGAAGTGTTCACATTGCTTCGCAGAATCGCTTTTGTGCAGAAAACAGTAACACTTGTTCAGAACGAAAGAAAGCACAGAGCCCCAGATTTTATGTTGTCCTGGAGAGCTTGCAGAGCACTGGGAAAAGGCAGGCAGAGAATTCCCTGCTAGCACCTTCTCTGTGCCTGGGAAGCACAAGTGTTCACATTGCTTCGCAGAATCGCTTTTGTGCAGAAAACAGTAACACTTGTTCAGAACGAAAGAAAGCACAGAGCCCCAGATTTTATGTTGTCCTGGAGAGCTTGCAGAGCACTGGGGAAAGGCAGGCAGAGAATTCCCTGCTAGCACCTTCTCTGTGCCTGGGAAACAGAAGTGTTCACATTGCTTCGCAGAATCGCTTTTGTGCAGAAAACAGTAACACTTGGTCAGGAAGAAAGAAAGCACAGAGCCCCAGATTTTATGTTGTCCTGGAGAGCTTGCAGAGCAGTGGGGAAAGGCAGGCAGAGAATTCCCTGCTAGTACCTTCTCTGTGCCTGTTCACATTGCATCGCAGAATCGCTTTTGTGCAGAAAACAGTAACACTTGTTCAGAACGAAAGAAAGCACAGAGCCCCAGATTTTATGTTGTCCTGGAGAGCTTGCAGAGCACTGGGGAAAGGCAGGCAGAGAATTCCCTGCTAGCACCTTCTCTGTGCCTGGGAAGCACAAGTGTTCACATTGCTTCGCAGAATCGCTTTTGTGCAGAAAACAGTAACACTTGTTCAGAACGAAAGAAAGCACAGAGCCCCAGATTTACTGTTGTCCTTGAGAGCTTGCAGAGCACTGGGGAAAGGCAGGCAGAGAATTCCCTGCTAGCACCTTCTCTGTGCCTGGGAAGCAGAAGTGTTCACATTGCTTCGCAGAAACGCTTTTGTGCAGAAAACAGTAACACTTGTTCAGAACGAAAGAAAGCACAGAGCCCCAGATTTGCTGTTGTCCTGGAGAGCTTGCAGAGCACTGGGGAAAGGCAGGCAGAGAATTCCCTGCTAGCACCTTCTCTGTGCCTGGGAAGCACAAGTGTTTCACATTGCATCGCAGAATCGCTTTTGTGCAGAAAACAGTAACACTTGTTCAGAACGAAAGAAAGCACAGAGCCCCAGATTTTATTGTTGTCCCTGGAGAGCTTGCAGAGCACTGGGGAAAGGCAGGCAGAGAATTCCCTGCTAGCACCTTCTCTGTGCCTGGGAAGCAGAAGTGTTCACATTGCTTCGCAGAATCGCTTTTGTGCAGAAAACAGTAACACTTGTTCAGAACGAAAGAAAGCACAGAGCCCCAGATTTTATGTTGTCCTGGAGAGCTTGCAGAGCACTGGGGAAAGGCAGGCAGAGAATTCCCTGCTAGCACCTTCTCTGTGCCTGGGAAGCACAAGTGTTTCACATTGCTTCGCAGAATCGCTTTTGTGCAGAAAAACAGTAACACTTGTTCAGAACGAAAGAAAGCACAGAGCCCCAG